>NC_049169.1:159726316-159798816 GCF_009769625.2 Cygnus olor | reverse complement strand
ATCAGACTGAATTGCTTCATATAAACATTAGACATCATCATCATTTGGTCAACATATTTAAGTAATAATCTTATTTCATGGTACAATATAAATAGAATATATGTAGAATATATAAATAGAATATCTGTAGAAGGCCTATCTTTATGCGAATATCCAGCTCATTTTAGAATGTTTCCGCATTTTGGATCTATTGAAAACATTGGAAACTTTGCCATTCATGTCAATGAATTTCAGTTTCATTTGGCATTTATAAATATATATGCTTCTGCTTATCGCTTTAATGTCTGAGTTTTTGTGATCTTATTCATGCTCATAATATATATTTTTTAAGAGTTACAGTAATGCAATGAAGTAGTAGTCTGGCAATGTTTGCTAGAAATACTCCACCCAGTATATGCGTTCATATAATTTATTTTTTTTACTTGGATTTCTGCAGATCAAATAACAAAATTGAAATATTAAAACCCACCCATCTAAGTATTAGCATGACAATGATGAAAATCAGAGTTGATCATAATTAAAACAATGTCAGTGATTATTATCTGCATTTATATTTACATTTAGCAAAAAGGATATGAAAGAAATTTGTTTCTGCTCTGTGTTTTGGAAAAATGAACACATATGCTATTGGTAGTTAATTGTACCTGTGGTTGCAAAAGATGACCATCCAAAGAGAGAAATATAAAAATAATGATAATTTAACCAATCTAGAAAACAGCAACAACAACAACAAAGTCTTTGAAAGTTTTTCCTTTATTTTCCATAACTTTGGAGTAAGACCTGCCCTCTCGATTATGTTACACCATCAGTTTGCAGTTTTCCTGGACAGGCAAGTGTGGGAGAGCAATAACATGCTTGAATTTATGCAAGAAAACATGGTTTTGTCTACCTAAGTCAGAAAGTTACTTACTTGCTTCTACTAGGCTTGTTGTCTTATTACGGAATAAGATTATCTGCAAGATGGTGGTTGCTTCACTCAGAAGTGCCCATTATAGATAGTTTATGATATCGAGTTTCAAAAGAAAGAAGTAATTGCTCACAGTCAACTTTTAATGACACTTTAACACCTTATGCAATTACTCTTTTTTTTTCTTCACATCTTTAATTGTAAAATAGTACTTTTGTTTTAAAGAAAGAGTTGCTTCTGGGATTGCATATTTTTTTTCCTGTGTGGTACACGTATGTATCTCCTGCATTTTTTTTTTTCATCCAACATTAACTACAAGTTTTTGCACTATAAGGTAGGTTTCCAGTTTTGAGGAAAAGGATATCTAAAATAGTCTACTAATTAGACAGTGGGTTCAAGGTTTTCATGAGGAATGATAGACAAGGATAATCAAGTACCTATTCTGACCCCATAGTTTTTAACATTGACTTCTTTATGGATGAGAAACCCATCAAACTTTTGATGAAATTTCTATATAGTTCACTAGAAGAAAATAAATAAAAATCTAATTGGATTCCAATTGATGCACTAGTTCAACCTACAAGGAAAATGTGGAATTTCCATCTTTAGAGATTTCATCAGCCTAAACTTTGATTAAGATATCCCAAAAACAGATTTCATTTCATATTTTCAACATAGGAATAATGAATGAAACATGGTAAGCCACTGGATACCAAAAGACATTAAATCCAGATTAAAATCATTATGTAATTTTCAGTAGCTATGAGTTCTTTAATTATTGAGACATTGTGAAATGTTGGTAAATTACATGATGCAATATTTCAACAGCATAAATGATAAAATGTGACATGACTGATGAAATAGAAAGCCAAGATTTATAACCTTCAGATACATTGTGTTTACGTAAGAAAGATGTTGTGGAATACAAACCTATATGTTGGGTTGTTCATTACCACTGATTTCATCTTTTCTAAACTATTCTGATTTCATTGTGTTTCAAACGTTGAGATTTCAAAAGCTTTTCAATTTAGAATGTGGATGAAATTAAAATCATTCTTGTTGTCTTAGTGAGGTTTTTGATCAGCTGTATGTTCTCAGACTAAAACATGTAGAAGATATTTGGTAAGATGATGTCAATACTAGAAAAGTGGTCGTCTTGACTGGATCTAAAATACAGTTTGGTTGACTTAAGAGTCATGGTGTCACAGAAACGAAGCTGCACATAAAGCAAAAGCAGTCATTACTTCTCATTGGCATGCAGGTAGATGTTCAACCACTTGCAGGAGTGTAGGACTTGTAATATGTAATGTTTTCTTGGGAAGACAAATGTTATCACTCCTAATGTGTCCCGTCCCATTGTCCTGTCGTCTTGTTGTCACACACCCCTCAGAATTACTCATTCTGAAATTTTAAATTGCATTTATTTGAAAAATTTACAGTGTCCTATTCCTCTTTAAATAAATAACCGTAAAAATAGAAAGATTTGGATAACATAAAGGGCTAATCTTTGTTACTTGGTGACCATATTGATTTGTTTGTCTTCTATTGTATAATTTGTGAAGCTAACCTAAAACTAGTTAGACAACAGTCCACAGCTCACTGACTGCTACACAATTATTGTCACAGTTAAAACAAACTAATACCAGCTCAGGCTAAGACAAGTTCAGACAAATCCTGAGACCCTGCAGTATCAGGTAAATACATCCTTTTCCTAGAAACGGCAAAGTCATATTTATCTGGTGACCTTTGAAATGGAGTCCAAAAGGTTGTTCTCCTAACCTTTAAATGAACTGAGGTGTAACTGACAATTTTAAAGTTCCGCTAGTCCTTCTTGCCCTTGTAAAATATAAAAATAACATTTGTTTTTGTTTTTCTAGTCATCACGAATCTCGCCCAGCCACCACAGTTTGTATCAGTTTTGCAATCACATTGACCTGCTGTTTCAGCACCAGTGAATGAATCCCAGACAATCTCATGGACGTGGATATGTCCGGCTGCAGCCCAAGAAATAGGATTTTTACCATGGCTAGTACAAGACAATAGACTTTGTATTGGACTGACAGGGCATAGATTTTTCTAGGCATGACTTGGCTTGAGATTGTTTAGCTTCTCTTCTCTTTACAACAATCTAATGGAAAATTTCACCAAGGAAAATGTGAGTCAGTTTGATGGATGAGGGAGAAAAACAGGTGATGGAGTACTTAGGATAGCTCAAAGTATTCAATGCATTTTTTAATTTTAATTTTTATTTTTTTCATCAGTCTTCATAATCTAAGCTTGTGTACACCTGAACCATTTGGGTAAAAAAGGGGGCAGTTCACAGTAGGAGAAGTGTGGTTCTGTTCTGGTGACTGCTCCAGTCTAAAGTTGTGGCAGAGGGGGCAGCCAAGAGCTGAGGGTAGTAAGATAGGGACTGCCTTGCTACACTCAAATCTTGTTAGCTGACTGAGTCTATTTTATTTGTTAGTTTCCTCCTCTGTTTCCTTCTCATGAGCTCTCAGTGGGAGTGTTGTTGTAAAACAGCTTCCCCCAGTCTCATATAACATAAAGACTACTCTTTAAGGCTACTGTTTGTCACACCATGACTACCTAAGTTTGTCAGAGCTCTGCTACATATAGTTTAATTACAGCCGTGGTGGTTTTACTCAGCTGGGCAGTTGAACACCACCACAACCACTCTCTCACTCCCCCTCCTCGAAGAGGAAGGGGGAGAAAATACAATGCAAAGGGCTTAAGGGTTGAGATAAGGACAGGGAGATCACTCAATAATTATCATCATGGGCAAAAGAGACTCAGCATAGGAATATTTATAAAATTTAATACCTATTACTAACAACCTAGAACAGTGAGAAAAAAAGGAAAGAAACTAAAAACACCCTTGCCCCATCCACTGTCTTCTACTTCCTCCCCCCATGTGGTGAAGGGGAACAGGGAATGGGGACTGTGGTTGGTCCCTAATGCTTCATATCCGTTGCTCCTTCACAGTCACTCTCTGACCCTGCTCCACGTGGGGTCCCTCCCACGGGATGCCATCCTTCCCAAACTGGTCCTGTGGGGGCTTCCCACAGGCAGCAGCTCTTCAAGAACTGCTCCAATATGGGTCCGTACCACGGGGTCCATCGTCCAGAAGCAAACTGCTTCAACATGGGTCCCCCACAGGCAGCAGCTCCCCCCCAGACCCCCTGCTCCTGCGTGGGCTCCTCTCCACGGGCTGCAGCTCCAGCCCAGGTCCTGCTCCTGTGGGGGCTCTCCATGGGCCGCAGCCTCCTCCAAGCCACATCCACCTGCTCCACCAGGGGCTCCTCCACAGGCTGCAGCGTGGAGATCTGCTCCATGTGGGACCCATGGGCTGCAGGGGGACAGCCTGCTCCACCAGGGGCCTCTCCACAGGCTGCAGGGGAACTGCTGCTCCATGCCTGGAGCACCTCCTGCCCTCCTTCTTCACTGACCTTGGTGTCTGCAGGACTATTTCGTACTCCTCACTCTCCCAGCTGCTGTTGCACAGCAGATTTTTTTCACCCTTTCTTTCTTGAATCTGCTTTCACAGGGGTGCAAACAACCTTGCTTATTGGCTTAGCTCTGGCCAGTGGCAGGTCCCTTCGGAACCAGCTGGAGCTGGTGATGATCTGACATGGGGCAGCTTCTGGATTTTTCTCACAGAGGCTACCCTGCAGCCCCCCGCTATCCAAACCTTGCCATGTAAACCCAATACAATAATAAATTAAATACAATTAAATACAATGCAATAAGCTAAAATAAGTTAGATGGTGGCGAATATCACCTTATAATTAGACAATTTTTAGAAGAAGCTTAATATTTTCCTGCAAAATGCTTGCAAAAGGCAAATACATTTAACATTTCTACTCTAAGAGACAAATAAATTTAGTGTTTCCGTTGCTGTTAAAACAGCTTAGGTAGGGGAAAAAAAAAAAAAAAAAAAAAAAAAAAGATGCATGCTATCAAACTAATACATGTATTATAAATAATGGAAGAGCTCCTGTGATAAAGAGTGGTAAATTTAGTGCAAGGACAAAGTCATACATTTTTTAGCTCGCCTGTTTTGCTCCAGTAAACTGATCTAATCATAATGTAAAGAAGGTGTACACATTTAACTATTTGCACCAGGAAATCTGTTAACTCTTCTACAGTGTTTTCCTTTGAAATGAAGTGAGGTAAGCATTCGTCTCACACAATAGGCCTGATTGTAAGTTTGCATAATAGCTCTCAAAATGAAATCCAGATATGCAGAAAGTTATTCCTTTTTCAGGTAATAGAAAGAGTCCTAGGCTACTCCCACGTAATGGATTTTACATGGCGAGGTTTTGGTAGCAGGGGGCTGCAGGATGGCCTCTGTGAGAAGAGTACAGAAGATGCTCCATGTCAGATAAGAGCCAGCTCCAGCTGGCTCCAAAGGGACCCACTGCTAGTCGGAGCAGATCCGGTGAGTGCCGGTTGTGCCTCTGTGAAAGCAGATTTAAGAAAGGGAAAAAAAATGCTGCACAACAGCAGCTGGTAGATTGAGGAGTGAGAAACAGCCATGCAGTGAAGAAGGAGGGCAGGAGGTGCTCCAGCTCCCAGAGCAGAAGTTCCCCTGCAGACTGTGGAGAGGCCCATGGTAGAGCAGGCTGTCCGCCTGCAGCCCATGGGTCACACCGGCGGAGCAGATCTCCATGCTGCAGCCTGTGGAGGAGCCCCCGGTGGAGTAGGTGGATGTGGCTTGGAGGAGGCTGCGGCACATGGAGAGCCCCCGCAGGAGCAGGCCCCGGGCCGGAGCTGCAGCCCGTGGAGAGGAGCCCATGCAGGAGCAGGGGGTCTGGGGGGAGCTGCTGCCTGTGGGGGACCCATGTTGAAGCAGTTTGCTTCTGGACGATGGACCCCGTGGTACGGACCCATATTGGAGCAGTTCTTGAAGAGCTGCTGCCTGTGGGAAGCCCCCACAGGACCAGTTTGGGAAGGATGGCATCCCGTGGGAGGGACCCCACGTGGAGCAGGGTCAGAGAGTGACTGTGAAGGAGCAATGGATATGAAGCATTAGGGACCAACCACAGTCCCCATTCCCTGTTCCCCTTCACCACTTGGGGGGAGGAAGTGGAACATGGTGGATGAGGGGGAAGGTGTTTTTAGTTTGCTTTTTATTTCTCACTGTTATAGTCCACTAGTGATAGGCAATAAATTATATTAATCTTCCCTTATGCTGAGTCTATTTTGCCCATGATAATTGTTGAGTGATCTCCTTGTCCCTATCTCACCCCTCGATCCTTTTCCATGATATTTTCTCCCCCTTTCCCTTTGAGGAAGGTAAGTGAGAGAACAGTTTTGGAGTTCAACTCATGGGTAGGGCAAAACCACCACATTCCATTAAAGTGGGACATATTTTTGTTGAATGTATTTAAACTGAAGTTCCTGTAGTGTAGATGGAAACTGAAATTAAAATAAACAAAGTCTTTGGTAAATGTACGGGACATTGTTATGTGTCTTCTGGTTCTTCTCCCATAACCACAACACGTATGCAGTGACCAGACACAATTTCATGTTTTAGAAAATATTGGTGATAATTTGAGATCTCCCCACACATCCCAGAATGTAGACTTGTAACTACAATAAACATTTTTAAATCTCCTCTATTAAGTTAATGTAAACTCTTTACTTTCAGCACTGAAGAGAAAATTGCTTTGACAGAATCTTTACTGAAAAGCTAGCTGCTCTCTTTCAACTTCAGTGTTTGTGAAAAATTAGACACATTGATTCAGATTTTCTGGGTGATGTGCTATAGCACTATGTGTCACTCTATATCGAGATACGGTGTTACAAAGAGGCTGGTAATTTGTGTTCATTCGTCCATCACAACAAACTCATCTGATTGTCATTTTGGTGAGTAGATATGTCTGTTACAGATGATGTAGACTGGTATTTGGTTAGTGAAAGCAATACTGTCTTTGATCCACCAACCTCACAAGTATGCCAGAGGTGCGTAATGAAACTAACTGCCTGAGAAAAATGGCACACTTGTTAACATTACTAAAGTATCAATTACTGCATGGTGGTCAAAATATCACTATTTACTATCACACCTCTCTAGATGGCAGGGATTTCAGTGTGATGTCTTCCTGGTAAAGGTTATATTTTAGTGGTGAAGACTGTATGTAAACCATGAGGAATTAATACCATACCACTTTTTGTGATGATTTAGTTCTCCAGAGAAACTGAAGAACAGAGGAGTAAAATGGTGCCTCCAGATAACTTAATGAAATTCAAAAGAGTAATACAATCACCAGTAGATGCTTAGGAAGGAAGGCTGAGGACATAAATATGTATCTAGTTGTATAACATACACCTCAATATACTCCCATTTAAATTAGATACTTCAAGGTGAAGATGTATTTGTTCCTAAAACTAAGCTTCCATTTAGTGAGGTGCATCTTGATAATTTTATATATGTGTGAAAAAATGAATTTACGGTTTGAATTGGATTAAATCTTATCCTGGACAGTAGCATTTACTGTAAGGACCTAAACTAGTGTAATCATGATATCTCTTTTTCCTGCATTCATCTCCCTGCACATGTGCATGTATTTATGTAACTGCCTTTTTGACTACGAGAACTCCTTCAGAGTGGGATAGTTTTTTAATCCGCTGGAAACTACAACTAATTTAACAGAGAGATGGGGACATGAAGGACAATAAGATTCTACAAGTTTCATCAGAATAAACATCTGCAGCCATAAAGGAAAATTACAATGGAAGCCCAATCTATACTGTAAACTACAAGTTAAATAGGAGTTATAAAGTCACACAATGCATCATTATGATATGGAATTACATGTTTTACACACACACACACAAATTCTAAAGCTTAAAAAAATATCTTACTAAAATGTAAGTACATATATATATTTATAATCTAAAAACAGTACAGTGTGCACCATAGAGTTTAACATTCCTGCATTTGTGTGCATTCACTGTGCACAAGTGAATCAATTGTTTCAAATCCTAATGCAGCAAAGAATTGGAACTGTCACCAGACACTAGGGAGTTGCTAATTCACTCTGAAACGATAAAACAGAGCAGGGCTGGGCTCAGTTGCTTGGACAGTCAGTCTGGTGGTTGAGATATTCTAGGGCGTCTAAAATACCTGCACGCGTGAAGCAGGTAAGAGGAGGACTTGGGAGGCCTGTACACTGCTAGAATAGTAACTGAAATCAAACTGACAATCCCAAGAGCCTCTCAAATATTGTTAGGCACCAATTTTGGAGCAGCTGAAGTGAAGTCCTACATTTCATTAGCTGTAATGCTGCATCACTCTCTTGTGAAACTGTGTAGCTTATTGCCAATAGCGTGCTTTGTGCTGAGCTTGCAAGGTCTCTTTTTTTTTTTTTCAGGCATGCTCTGTCTGAACTTTTGTTGACCTGTTTGAAGTTTTATTTTACATGATTTACTTGTGACAGCAATTTCTCTAACTGACCAGGTGTCTAAGGCTAATTTGTTCTACTTTGGCAGATCTTTGGTCATTTAAATCGTAGTTTTATACAGATAGCTGTAACAAGCAGTTTTTCTATGCAGAATGAAATATTTATGACTCTAATTTAATGATATAGTGCAGAGAAAGGCAGGTGTGGTGTGATGGCAGAGGCCTTCAGAGGCAGAGACACATGATGTGTTGCAGAGGAGCTCAGGTATGTATTGCGGAATGGGCTTGGCACAAGAGGCCTCACAATTATAAACAACTCACAGTCATTGAAGAAATTTGGACCGGCAGCTGGACAAAACTAGTTTTAGGAATAAAAAAAGAGAAGAAATAATATCTAAGATATTATCTAAAAGGCATCATATATAGTACATTTGGATGCAATATGGAGCTGCAGACCAAAGAAAGACAAAGGAAGGAGTAAAGATGTAAAAGTGTGTTAGCAACCATGCAAGATAGATCCTAACTGGATCTTAGAGCAACGGATAAGGAACTATTAACATGAACATCTTATTCCTCTTGGCAAAGAACTCCAGAGGCTGAAAAGTATAATGCGCCCACAATTTCCTTCACCCCTCCCCTCCTCCCCCCTTCCCCCCCCCCCCCCCCCCAAGAAACCGTCAACCTTAGGATCAAAAGCAGCAGGGTAAAGGTGAGCATAGAAACAGAAAGAGGGGTAGAAATGAAGTCTGTGTAACAGTTTTAACTACATTATTATTTATTATCCTTCTGCAACAGTCAGACATGGACTAGTAATGATTAAACTCAATATTTTAATTATACTGATGATAATTTCCTGATTTTACATATCTGCAAAGTGTGCTTCCTCTTTGCCCGTAAACAAGATTTTGAGTGTAACACTAGGGCTGGTCCTGTTTCTTATACAGATGCACATGGTGATCCAGCATATCTTGATTGGCTTCCTGGTGCCTTCCAAGAAGTGCAGCTGTATTGCAATTTGAGCATCATAGCTGCAAACCCTTCTGGAAGTCTTAAATGGTCTAAAGATGTCTCATACAACATTAACAGTCTGTATTAAGGAAACTGAACTGAGTCCCAGCTTTCCACTGGCCATTGAACTGGGGTCTGAAAAACAGTATTTTAATGTTTTAATGAGCTGAATTTAAGCCAACAAATGGCTCTTCAGCTATGTATAACTGAATATTATGGTAGTGTTAAACAAAAAAAAAACAAAAACAACAACAACAAAAAATTCTTACATTTACTAGTAAAAATGCATTTTAGCATTAGCTCATATGATTCTACACACAACATAAAAGGCATCACTGAGCTAATAAAAGATCCCTGAGTAAAATATAATTAAAAGGATACTTAATTCTAAGTCTAGTATCTGAGAAAATTTAACAAAACCAACAAGATACAATGTTAAGCACTTAGACATTTAGAAGTTAATGCTTTTAAGTAGGACATAAAAACCATGAACGTTAAGTTCTGAAAAATGCCAATACTCACTCTATTATCGTGGAAAAGTTTAAATGAGCTGAATATCAGTTTCTGTATATTTAGTTTTGAGTAGGATTCACTTATTTAAACCCAGTAAAATCAGCTTACTTGGATATGTATGGATAAGTTCTATTGACAAACTACAAAACAAACCATATATAAAATAATAGATTTAAACCACTATTTTACTCAATAAATATGACAATCTGAAGCAATATAAACAATATAAACTTTTTTTTTTTTTTTTTGAGGGACATACCAAGAAATATTATTTGCCTTTTTTCTCCATTAGTGGTACTTTTTCCTTTCCTTTCATAATCACTCTGTCATGCTCATATTTTTTTCTCTTCTAACTATCTTGTTCTAATCCTGATTGCATGTTTCATCAGTAATTTTACACTTACTTTGAATTATGGTCTCAGTGATTATTTTAAGATATTTTGACAGTCATACCTTAATTAATGGTACTGAAATGAATGGTTGAACTTGAATCTGTCTTGCATTCTTTTTGTAGACTGTAGAAGCGATTAGTCTTAATATACTTAAAGAGCTATCCACCTCTGCCCTCTACTGGTCACGCCTTCTCTCATTCTTCAGAGACCAAAAAAAAAAAAAAAAAAAAGGAAGAAGGAAGGGAAGGGAAGGGAAGGGAAGGGAAGGGAAGGGAAGGGAAGGGAAGGGAAGGGAAGGGAAGGGAAGGGAAGGGAAGGGAAGGGAAGGGAAGGGAAGGGAAGGGAAGGGAAGGGAAGGGAAGGGAAGGGAAGGGAAGGGAAGGGAAGGGAAAATAAGTAGAATAGAATAGAATAGAATAGAATAGAATAGAATAGAATAGAATAATTTCAGTTGGAAGAGATTTTCAGGGATCATCTAGTCCAACTGTCTGACCTCTTCAGGACTAACCAAATGTTAAAGCATATTATTGAGGGCATTATCCAATTGTTTCTTGAACACTGACAGGAATGAGGCATCAACCACCTCTCTAAGAAGCCTGTTCCAGTGTTTTAACACTTTCATGGTAAAGAACTTTTTCCTTATATCCAGCCAGAACCTCCCCTGGAGAACTTATGTCCTATCATAGGTTACCAGGGAGAAGAGACCAGCACCTCCCTCTCTACTTCCTCTCCCCAGGAAGTTGTAGAGAGCAACGAGATCACCTCTTAGCCTCCTTTACTCCAAACTAGACAAAGCAAGTGTCCTCAGCCTCTCCTTGTAGAACGTGCCTTCCAGCTCCTTTGTCAGATTTGTTACTCTCCTCTGGATGCTTTCAAGAACCTTAACATCCTTTTTATACTGTGGAACTCAAAACTGCACACAGAAAAAAAAAAAAAAAAGAAAAAAAAAAAAGCCAACAACTTGATTGCCAAATCTCTTTTTGTTGGTCCTGGTTGTTGTCATTCCTAGCAACAATTAAATAAACACTCCATGGTTACAAAGCAGCTCCCTGTGTAGAAAGGGGTTGAAGGTATACATCTTCCTTGATCATGAAAGAGCATAGAGATGCAGAAGCCTGACTCTGTAAACAACAAATAGTTGGTGTGTTAACTGGTGTGTTCACCAGCCCTGTGTTCTGGGCTTCTCAATATAATTTAACTAGAAGTGGGTGAAGGAGGGAAGGGAAATGCTCTATTGTACAACAGGTACTTTAATTTTTACAACCTGTAGCGCTTGTTTGTATGATACTATTTATATTATATTACTTCAAAGAGGCAAGGTTAGGCAACAGACAAGAAATTTCCTAGACAAGGAGCACAGTAAAGATTTAAATACTGCTGAAAATACATGTCAAAGAGAGAGTTGCCAGAGTAAAAACAAGCTAGGAGGAAAGGATCAGCTTGCAAGAAGCACAAGAAGCAAGACAGTCTTTTAGTTTATTCCTATCTCCTCCGAGTTTCCTCTACTTGTTGATGTTACTAGTTCTACCATACCCTAAAATACAACTTTTTAACTTTTTTTAAGCACTTCCGGTCTTTTGAGGGTGCTTACCAAAATGAACAACAAAAAATGTTTTAGACATAAAAAGTCTGGTCCAGTTAGCCTTCTACTATTACTCTTGTAGCACTACAGACCTGTTTCAATAGTAAGTGTAATGAGCATTGTTTCAAATATGCTCATATAAATTCTGTACTTTGGGCGTTCAGATTACTTCCTTGATAACTGCAGTCAGCAAAAAGCTCTGAGTTGGTGAAGACTGGATACTCACCATCACTACAAGTATTTATTATATCGTAATTAAACATTGTTCAGTGAATTGCTTAATCTAGCTCCTCAATCAGTTGCCATCACTTGCTGAAGTGTCAGCATTCATTTTTTCTGTAAGCTTTAGCATCTGCTCAACATTTTGACAGTAATGATTTTTGATGTCCTGCACTTTTCAGCACTTTAATTTCCATGATCTACAACAAAATGTTTTTTGACAATGGAAGACAGCTTTCAGACATTTCCCCCCCCCCCCTTTTTTTTTTTTTTTTCTTTTTTCTCATGAATGCCTGACCTGCATTTCTAGTGCCCATTTCCTATTTCCTAGATTTGCAGCCTGGCACACCTCTTCTTGTTTGGCTTATGCACACTTTGTTAATACTGTGTTTTCTCCTCCCAAAAGGCAACAGCAGTACAAATCTAACATAATTCCTTATTCTGTCACTAATATCGAAAGGGGGTGGTCAAACAGCATTCCAGACTAGTACATCACTAATAGGTAAGGATCAGAAGTTACCTACTGTCGGTTTACTTAACGTAGAGTTTAACTATTTCTTCCTCTTCACATTTTTTATTATAATTACAGAAATGCAGTCAAGCGCTGCTTTTTATAAGCACTCCTGAATTCATCACATTCCCTTCCTTACTATTCGTCTGCTGACTGAATGAACTAATGTCCCTCTCAGCAAGTTAATGCAAGAAATATAAATAGCAATAGAAATGTGGCCTTGTATTCTGTTTTGTTTTGTTTTCATAGAATCATAGAATCATTAAGGTTGGAAGAGACCTTCAAGATCATCTGGTCGAACCAACACCCTACTACCAATGTCACCCACTAAACCATGTCCCTAAGCACCACGTCCAACCTTTCCTTAAACACTCTCAGAGACAGTGACTCCACCACTTCCCTGGGCAACCTATTCCAATGTGTGACTACTCTTTCTGAGAAGAAATGTCTCCTAATTTCTAACCTAAACCTCCCCTGGCACAACTTGAGTTCATTACCTCTAGTCCTATCACAAGATCTGGGAAAAGAGGCAGACCCCCAGCTCCCCACACCTTCCTTTCAGGTAGTTGTATAGAGCAAGAAGGTCTCCCCTGAGCATCCTCTTCTCCAGACTAAATAATCCCAGTTCCCTCAGCTTCTCCTCATAGGACTTGTGTTCCAGGCCCTTCACTAGTTTCGTAGCCGTTCTCTGGACACATTCCAGGGCCTCAATGTGCTTCTTGTAATGAGGGGCCCAAAACTGAACACAGTACTCGAGGTGCGGCCTCACCAGAGCAGAGTACAGGGGAATGATCAGCTCCCTGATCCTGCTGGCTACACTATTCCTGGTACAAGCCAGGATGCTGTTGGCTTTCCTGGCCACCTGGGTATACTGCCAGCTCAAAAGAAGCTGGCAAAGCATCCCAGGCTGTAGCTCAAACCCTTGACCCTGGTGTTTCACTTTGGAGGAGGTGAGTGACCCAACCACTAGGCTATATATCTTTGAACCAGAGATGAATAAGGATTTTAACACAGTTACCTTGACTCTTGTTCTTCTGCAAGACTCAGTGCTTGAAGAACTGCGCCAAGAGGCTTCTGTACATCCAGCTTGTATATTCTAAGATTCTTGATGAAATTATGTGTTTTTCTGTTTCTTCTAAGACCAGTGTCTCATGATATTTTTCAAAGAGCTTGTATTTGAAATTGGTACCCTCATGTTCTTCTGTAGATGTGAAATGGGACTTTCCAAGCTACATTTGCATGCATTGCTATACTCATCTCTTCATTTTGACAAGTATTACAGACTGGTTTGTTTCTACACTCTTAGATTGCTCTCTCTGGGACAGACTTCCTATGTCCACTCTACATAGAACTTAGCACAGGTCTTTTCTGGGTCCCACATGGTACATCTGTGTCACGTGTAATAATGTATTATTATACAGGAAAGGAAGAGTAGTGAAAAAAAAAAGAAAAAAAAAGTATGAAACAAATGTCTCAGCCCTGAGAAGTAACAACTGCATAATTTCAGTCTAAGGGTATGCATTAGTGTATGATATGAAGGTATCTAGTATTGTCTGAAGTATATAGTCTTTAAAACAGTGCTGGTGAATCATATGGCATAGAGGTAGCCAACTGTGATTGCTTCTCTGAATTAAGCTCTTAGGAAGCAGTTCCTGGAATAAACCACTCCCTCAGTTTGGACAGAACTGGTTAATTTGCTGCAATAGGGATGCTCTGAGGAACTTAAATAGAAGTTGTGGGGATATTTAGGAGCCCACAACCCCTGGAAGCCCTGTGAAGTTATGTCAACTGTACCAACATGGCCTTTAACATATTCCACTACAACAGTCACATAAATGTCATAAAGTCACAGTAAATGAATACAGAGATAGGAAATATGAATGTCTCCTAATGTAAGTTGAGAATATGATGGAGGTCATCCTGAAAGATGGCAAGATTAACACGAAGATTCAGTCTGGGCACAAGCTGTGCATATAACTAGCGGTGGTTTAGATCATCTAAGAAATACAGACTTGGTATATCATATTTTAGTTATTATTATTATTAAAATAGCAAAGGTGACTGAAGGAATTTTGTTTTGCTTTGTCTTTTCCTTGAAAGAGATTGCCAAGTGTCATTCTTTTCTGTTGTCAGATGTTAGCTCTAAAAAACTTGGTTTTAACCCCACCAGATGGCATTGTTGAGAAGCTTAATTAAATTCTGACAGCATACCATCTTGTTAAATTAAGTGACAGTTAAAAAGAGAATAAGCAGAATGACAAAGATGACACCCATTATTCCCAAGAATAAGTAAAACCAATCAATAAAGGACCTTACTATAGTATAGAAAGCAGACTCTTAAAAGAACTTTTTGTTTAACTTAAATTTAAATTATACACACACACAGACACATACACACCTTGTGCTTGCACAGTAGCTAAAGTACGTTCAGCAAAACATGGATAGAATGAAAGAAAAAAAAAAATCCTAAGTGAAAAATCTATTTTAATGTACCAGTTTCTGGATAGTTAATGAAAACTGTTAATGTATACAAAAAAATGTATGAAATAATTTTGCACTGTTGAGTGTATGAGATTGGCTAGATTTCAGCAGCTCAGAAGTAAATACATTTCTGAAAACATTTGTTTTCCTTTGAAATATGTAAATGCTACAAATATCTTACATTAAAGAGTTGAATTTTAATAGATTTTACAAAAATCTTGTACTTCAGCTTGTGTGTGTATCATGAAGTCTTTCATCCTCCCACAGGAAAATGACCTAATTAAAAAAAAAAAAAAAAAAAGACAACAATATGGGGAACCGTCTATTAATTTTACACGTTTGGACTTAATGGACATGTCAAATACGCAACCTTATGTGGAAAGGTTTTGGTAGCAGGGGGGCTATAGGGGTCGCTTCTGTGCGAAAAATGTAGAAGTTGCTTCATGTTAGACAAGGGCCCCGCTGCTGTGCAGAGCTGAGCCAATAAACGATGTTGTTTGCACCTCTGTGAAAGCAGATTCAAGAAAGAAAAAAAAAAAAAAAATGCTGAGGAACAGCAGCTGGGAGAGAAACAGGAGTGAGAAACAGCCCTGCAGATGCCAAGGTCAGTGAAAAAGGAGGGGGAGGAGGTGCTCCAGGCACCTAAGGAGAAGTACCCTGAGGCCTGTGGAGAGGTCCCTGGTGAAGCAGGCTGTCTCCCTGCAGCCCATGGGTCCCACATGGAGCAGATCTCCACACTGCAGCCCGTGGAGGAGCCCCCGGTGGAGCAGGTGAATGTGGCCTGGAGGAGGTTGCGGCCCATGGAGAGCCCCTGCAGGAGCAGGCCCTGGGCCAGAGCTGCAGCCCATGGAGAGGAGCCCATGCAGGAGCAGTGGGTCTGGGGGGAGCTGCTGCCTGTGGGGGACCCACGTTGAAGCAGTTTGCTCCTGGGGGATGGACCCCGTGGTACGGACCCATATTGGAGCAGTTCTTGAAGAGCTGCTGCCTGTGGGAAGCCCACACAGGATCAGTTTGGGAAGGATGGCATCTCGTGGGAGGGACCCCACATTGGAGAGGGGGAAGAAAGAGACCGAGAAGGAGCGGTGAAGTGCTATAGGCTGACTGCAACCCCCATTCCCCCGTTCCCCTGTGTCGTTCGGGGGGAGGAGGTGGAAAAGCGTGGATGGGGGGAAGGCTTTTTTGGTTTCTTTGTTTCTCACTTCTCTGGCTTGCTAGTAAGAGGCAATAACGCTTATTATCTCCCTACTCTGAGTCTGCTTTGCCTGTCACAATAATTGTTGAGTGGTCTCCCTGTCCTTATCTCAACCCTTAAGCCCTTTGCATCGTATTTTCTCCCCCTCTCCTTTGAGGAGGGGGAGTGAGAGAGCGGCTGAGGTGGAGTTTGGCTGCCCAACCGAGGAAAAACACCACAGGTGTCTTGTCACACAAAACGTATGAATCACACAAAATATTTGCCAACATGTCAAGGGGGAAAAGATTAATATTTTCTCCTAAATAGTTTTCAGGTTTGTTGTGGTTTAACCCGACCGGCAGCTAAACAGTTGTTCGCTCACCCTCCCCCCTCCCTCTCTGGGATGGGGAAGAGAAACAGGAAAGTGAAGCCTGTGAGTTGAGATGAAGACAGTTTATTAAGACAGGGAAATAATAATAATAATAATAATGATAATAGTACTACTGCTAATAATGTGGACGAAACAAGTGATGCACAATGTAATTGCTCATCACCCGCTGACTGATGCCCAGCCTGTCCCTGAGCAGCCGCACCCCCCCCCCCCCCTCGACTAGCCACCCCTATATATTGTTTAGCATGATGTCAGATGGTATGGAATACCCCTTTGGCCAGTTTGGGTCAGTTGTCCTGGGGCTGTCCCCTCCCAGCTCCTGCTGCACCCCCAGCCTGCTCGCTGGCAGGACAGAGCGAGAAGCTGAAAAGTCCTTGGCTTAGTGTAAGCACTGCTCTGCAACAATTAAAAACATCAGTGTGTTATCAGCGCTCTTCTCATCCTAATCCAAAACGTAGCACCCTACAGGCTACTAGGAGGAAAAATAACTATCCTAGCTGGAACCAGGACAGTTAATGTGTAGAATTTGGACGGGGTGAAAGTAGGAGCATGGGAGGTGAAATGTGGGGAATATTTAGTTAGAGTATTACTATTATTGTTTTGATAGTGTTTCCTTCACTCTGCCTTTGCACACTTGATAGGAGTGTCTATAGATTTAGAGAAATATGAATCAATAGATGACCATAGTGATTTGTGTAGAAATTGTAGCACTTGCTAATGTAAGAGCATCTTCAGACAACGGGATTGGAATGAATTGTTGTGGCTGTTACTTAGTGCCTGTTGCAGGCACATTTGACAGCTCTGAATTACTCCCTTTGGCAGAATGTTGTTCCTATACTCAAATGGGTCTTGTGAAAACTTGTTTTTCTACACAATAGGAAAAAAAAAAAAAAAGTAGGTGATAAATGCCTACCACGCTCTACTTGCTTAAGTGCTTCTATAAGGAGACTAGCCATAACAATAGTGACTAGAAATAAATTTTGTAATGGCAGCAGTGATAAGTTATATCTCCACTTCCAGAGCTTGGATAACCACTAATCCCCATGTGGACATTCTAGAAATAGCCTTGATTAACTTCTGAGCAAAACTCCAGAGCACACCAGTTCTCTCATCTTCTTTCACATCAAAGTATTTCAGGAATTAAGTCAGTCAGGAGTCCTCAGTGCTGAGATTAAGTACTTGATCTGAAAATTGTGAGGAGCGGGGCTCTAAGATGTGAAGTGGTGTGTGCTAGAGTAGGTAAATACATCATGAACCAAAAAACAAGCAAACAAACAAACAAAAAACACCACCAACAACAACACAGAGATCTTAAGTAATAAACATGTTACACTGATATTGTATATATGCCATTTTTCCCTAGATTTTTCCATCAGATCTTTAATACGAAAATGTTTTAAATCTTGACAGTTCCATAATGTTCTATGAATTAAAGTACTCCCTGACTCAGTGTATGTCCTTGGTAACATGTTGTATTTTAATAGATAATTTCACAGTTACATATTGCATGACTTTTACTTCTTTGAAATGGAGTATGTAACTATAAATGTTAACTGTAAGCCATAGTAAAATCTATTAACAAGTTATTGGTCAATTGTTTGCAATTAAAGCTGTTTTCTCTGTAATATAGTGAAGTGAATTCTACTAAATTACTGAGAATTCTTTTTCCGTCACAAGTCAGGGTTTTTTATTTATTTTTTTTGCTTGCTTTCAGTTACAGATTACTAAAGATTAGATATAGATTGTTAAAGATTATTTTGTGAACTTGAAAGTCTGACCTTATTTCTGTTTATGTTACACACAGAAAGAATGCAGAGTACTCTTCTATAGTCTGCAGCAAAGTTTCTTTGAGAGTGGCATTTTTGTATAAACAATATTAATACATTTAGAATTTTAACTGGACAAAAGAACCATAAAATAACTTGTTCCAATTTTATTAAAGAATTAACTACAGTGCTACACCTCAGATTTCATGTGATGAAGGTCTGATGATATGAACATAAAGAACACATGTAAAGATATTTTTGCTACCATGATCTAGTCATTCTGCATAAAAGCCTAAGAAAGTAATTTTTTCTATTGAGCTGTATGGGCTTAATCCAATTATTATGGAAATTAATAGAAACACTCCACTGATTTTGAAAAGGGGTGAATTACGCTTCAAAATAGTAAAATAGCAAAGTGTGCGATGTTGAGTGTTGCATGAAAATATGGAGAGTTTCGGTGTCCTAAATTAGCATTACGTCAAATATAATTGCCTAAATCCAGGAGTACAATTTGGAAAACTTTGCTCAAGTGTTACTAGTGGAAGGTTCTTGCAGCTATTCCTGGAGAATTCAGTGAAAGGAATTCCTTCCTAAAAGCTGACACAACACAAGAATAGAATCTAAAATGTGGAACACAGACTGCCCTGACTCTCCATGCTGGAAAAAGACCTTTTCACCCCAGTATACGTTGTAAACCTCTCTTTATGTCTTTTTTTTTTTTTTTTTTTTCATAATTAATTCCCCAGATTCACTGTTTTCATCTTGATTCCTTCTCAGTCTGATACCGGACAGAGAGAGTAATAAAACAAAGTATGTTCTATTTATTGAGTCCTTAGGTTTAACACTGACATTGTTTGAAGGTTCCAGCTTCATTTTCTTACTATATTTTTAGCTTGTTAGCTCTGGCTTAAAAAGCCCAATGGGCTCTCTTTAAATCCTGAAAATACAGTATTAAACATTATGTTCTACTCTACTTGCACTGGAGATAGTACTCACATTAATTTTACACA
The DNA here is from genome assembly GCF_009769625.2 of Cygnus olor. Lineage (NCBI taxonomy): Eukaryota > Metazoa > Chordata > Aves > Anseriformes > Anatidae > Cygnus > Cygnus olor. The sequence goes on along the minus strand of NC_049169.1, from coordinate 159,779,457 downwards.
CACCAACAGAATTTGGTGTATTATGGATTTGATAGAAAGCAAATGTGATAATTCTAGCACATCAGCAAAAAATAGAAGGCCTGAAATATGCCATTTTTCCCAGGCCACTGTGTATAGGTGTATATATATGAGCCATATACTTTCAGGTAGAAATATTCTTGGATCATGTTGATTGTCATTATCCTGAGTACCTACTGCAAGATTCTTTAGCTGCCAAAACAAAACAAAACAAACAAACAAAAAATATTAAATAATTCAGTTATTGAATGTGCTCTTATTCAGTAAGTGGAAAGGTATTATTTTATTTAAACTGTCTCAATACCTAAGCCTGCTAAGGATGCACAAGCTGTGCTTCCCTGCATGTGATTCTAATATGCAGCTTAATGTGTAAGGCATGCATTTAGAATATCTAATGTACACTTATGGAGAATACAAAACAGAAATAAGGACAAAGAAAAGGCATCCTTTCTCTCTTTACATAATAGGGTCACAATTAGACATGCCTCTATCAGTTCTGGATTCAATTATTTAGCTTTTGGTGACTGAAAAACGGTTTTCCTGCTTTTAAGGAGAGTGGCCACTGTAGAGGGATTTGCATACTAAGGTTGAGATATTTTATCACATTTTCTAACTTTGTAAGTGTACCATGTAAATTGAATGATCACTGATTTATGACAGAGACAAACTCTGCAAGCAAATGAAGATCTAGTAACAGCAAAAATCTGTTTTTCAGTCCATATTCATCATGCTACACAAGTAACTTAGTTAACGGCTCTTTAGAACAAAATCCTTATTTGTTTGAACAGGCACAGGAACCCCCAACTTTTGCCTTTTTCTCTCTTTTAAGTCACCAATTCTTTTAAGTTCAATGAATTTGGCCCTATGAATCTGAGTTTTCTTACTGCAGTGTTGATTCAATCTCATCAGCAGACTCTGGAGCAATCCGTATGTAACCCCTCCTGCATCCAAACAGCTTCTTCCTCAGCCAGCTAGTGTGCCCCACTCAGAAAACAGAGGGGGTAGGCTTATACTTTGAAATCTAAGAAGACATGAAATGGAGGTCTCCCACTCTGTGTCCAAAATACTATGAATATAGAGCTCCAATTCTTATGACAATTATATTAAGTGAAAGTGGCTATGACTGCTGGATTTGATGCAGAACTTGATGCTGTCAGTTTGTGTTAAGTGGGCTTCAAGCATCCTGGCTTAATTGGGCCCCTTTGGAAAAATAAAGCTGCTTAGCCTTGTCCAGGTAGTGGTGTCTCAGCATGGCTGCATTGTGCATTGACATTAGCATTTAGGTTCAGATCATGTGTTTTCTGTTTGTTTTAAGTAAGTCATGCAATTATTACTCTGTTAAGGTGCGTGCCATGGAATGGTCTCTGGGCCCAGACAGCTTTCAACTTAAACTTTACCAAAAGTGACCCTAACAGCAAAGGTGTTGCAACTGCTGATGGGATTTCAGTACACAGAATCAGACTACAACTAGATAAGGGTAAAACACTGCAAAATGCATATAATGTGGATCCTGGGTCCTTGGCACTAGCTGTTTTGCTGCTTTCATCACTGAATTACACTCGTTACTGATATAGATATAGCCTTACAGTTGCGTAAGTTTTGACACATAAGGAACATCAGCAGTGAAAATGAAGGTGTCTAGGGAATCCTAGTTCCCTTAGTCAGTGAGAGTACTTTTGATGATTACTCTTGAATTTAGGTCACTACATTCTGTTTTGTACAACTTTAGGTGTTTATGAAAATGTTTATGTCTAAACAGAGATGATTCAGCTACTGAGATTATGCTTCAAAAGTTATTTCCAAGAGAGATAGCCTTTAGTCTTTTTCTGAAATGGGATTTAGCTTTCCTTGAAAATAGCTGATGCACTCAGAAAGAATTAGAAAAATTGCCAGCATCTGTTGTTAAGCATCCTCCAGCAGATGGAGATAGAGAATAGGACTTTATAGATGATTTATCAAAGTATTTTTTCTCATTGGCAGTATTTATACATTTTCTGTCAATCTTGGTAGAATGCCACCATAACTGTTAATATGTTGCACTCGAACAATGTGTTCAAGAGGGCAAAAGTAACAGCAATCCAGATAAAAATTCAAACAATCTCACATATAAAAGATGAGTGGAATGACTTAGTAAATGCACTAAGAATCAATTTCCTATTTTTCCTATTTCTTATTTCAGTAACAGCCTTGGAAGGAAATAAACATTTATTGGTTGTTTCCTTTGTATAGATAGGTATATAGATAGGTATATAGTATATAGATAGGTATTTGTAAATTCGTAATTTCAGATGATTAGATAGATTGGTATTGTTATTTTGACATATTTTATTTTGAAGTGCAAATTTGCATCTGTATGGTTTGAGGTTATGAGGCTTCACCATACCAGGATTTTTTTGTCCATAGAATCTTTTTATTAGTCTAGACACATAATAAATACTGTAATCATTTCTTTTATCTTTCAGTCCTTTTTTAAAAAAATATATATGTATATATACATTAAAAAAAAAAAGAAGTCTCTTACTTTGCTGGCAGGCCACTTTTCGTCTGTGCTCCTTATAGCAGGAGCCTGCATATGGAAATATTAGAAGGAAGAGTATGGGAATTTTAAGGAACAGATTAAAAAAAAAAAAATAAAAAATACATGTAATTGTAACAGGAAGATCCTGCTGGTGGAACTGAAAATACAAGTTCATTCCTAATTGTGCATTTTTTTCACATGCAACTTCACAAGAATATCAGTTGGTAGCTTTCCAAGAAGTAGTATATTTTCTCTGCTTGGCTCCCATAAAGCACCCGCCTCCCCTACCTTGAAAAAAGTATTAACTCTACAGTTATTCACTTGAAATAGGTACAAACTCTCCTTGGAAAGGGGCTTCTTACTGAACTTAGTAGTCGGTAAAATGTAAACATCTTCATTTTTCTTTTTTCTGTCCTTCTATTTATTATAGATATTTATAGATTTTTTTTTTTATCATTGTGAGAGTGAAACAATTTACTCAATTTAAAAGGATAGCTACTCTATGTCTTTCTGATAGGTGGCTTGCAGTGCATGTTGATTTAATGTCAAAAACAAATGGAAACCTTTCCAACATTAAAACATTATTGAAAAGTGGTAAGGATGAGTGGCAATTGCTGTGGAATTCAATCCACCAAACATGGGTCATTATCTGAGTAAGTTTCCGTACTGAGAACATGTTTTTGTTGTTGTTGCTGTTGTTGTTTGTTGGTGGTGTGGTTTTTGTTTGTTTGTTTGTTTGTTTGTTTTTTAGAGGGTGGTACTTCAGTGGTTCCTGATGATCATGGCCACATACCAAAAAAAAAAAAAAAAAAAAAAAGGCATCTACAATAACCTGATAAAGAAGAAAATGAGTTATCAGACTTTTTTTTTTTTTCTGAATAAACAAAAGACACTTCAGAGAGTCTCACAGATATCAGACAACAGTCTCACTACATCAGGCAACTTATCACAGAATCACAGAATGTTAAAGCTGCAGTGGACCTCTGGAGGTCATCTGGCCCAACCCCCCTGCTCAAGTAGAGACACCTAGAGCAGGTTGACCAGGACCATGTCCAGGCAGCTTTTGAAGATCTCTAAGGAGATCTTCAACCTCTCTGGGCAACTTGTTCCAGTGATCCATCACGCACACAGTAAAGAAGTTCTTCGTGATGTTTAGACAGAACCTCCTGTGTTTCAGCTTGTATCCATTGCCTCTTGTCTATTATTTTAATACCGTGCATATTTTTCAAAAGACAGCTTTATCAGCTTTGTGAAGAAGTTGATATTTTCTTATTGAGAGCTTGATCACATTTCTGGGAAATCTATCTGTAGAACACATTCATTTTTCTCTCTCTAAGAGCTAAGAGCCTGTTTCTTTTCTTTTTTCTTTTTTTTTTTTTTCTTTTTTTCTTTTCCAGATAATAGGAAATAGTCTTGAAATTTCTGAGGATTTATGAAAAGAACTGGCAGGACTGAAAGAATAGCTAGACTCAAAGGAGGGATTGCCTTGAAATCCATCTGAAGAGTAAGGCAAAACTGTGGTGCAAGTCTACAACCTCTTCATAAATAATGCAATGGTCTCAGGAGCTCTATAGTATTGGGAGAATGAGAAAAAAAGGTCTCTTTCATTTGGAAAGAGATATAGAAAGACTGACTTTGCTCCTCAACAAGCAAGTACTGGAGGAAAATTTATTTGGAATATCAGAGAGAAATACTTTATTTTTGTTCCCTCAAAAGCAGGAGCCTCTGACTAAAAGCTGTTGCAGCAAATTTTTCCTTCTTTGTCCAAATACTGTCTTACTAATATTGTCTCTTAATGCTTTCTCTCAATAATAAATGAGGAGGAATGTATAGTGAAATAACCATTATCAGAAAATTTAGTTTATATGTATGTATATATATGAAGACAATGGAAGTGTCTTTAAAGGCATGTATCTTGCTTTCAACTTTTCACTCCCACGAAATATAATAGCCTGGTTTTCTGTCAGTTATTGAGACACAAACTATTTTAGCACCAGCAAGAATTTTCATGAATTAATGCATTCTCATGTTAGCAAGAGTTCACTTAACCAGAACATTGGGGATTTGGAATATGCCAAGGACAGCAAATATGGAACATTTGTTTTTCCCTGTGTCTTGCTGCTCTAAACGTCGGTCAACATCCCTCTTCTACCAACCTATTCTGGGATTCTGGCACAGTTTTACAAGCATTACAAGTGATCCGAATTTGTTGTTCTTTGTGCTGGAAGCCCCTGAAGTCATCGATCAGAGAGGAACATTTGTAGCTTTATTTACGAAGTGAGCATTCAAAATCATTTTCAATTCTTTCTCCTGTTCTCTATTCCCTTTGTTGTTTTGAGCATAGTGGCACCATCTGACTTTTTCATCAGCTTTCCTGAACAAAGCCAAAAGTGCAGTCCTGACAAAAGGTCTTTTCAATGACAGAAGGAGATGCAGGATTGATCAATACAACAGAGGTCTTCTGTGGCCTGAATGGTTTCTGGTCTGCCTGCCTTGTCTACGAAGTTTGGATGACTGAGCGAGCTCCTCCTTTAGAAGTTAAAAACACACATCAAAAACAAAGCAAAAGAGCAGGTTGAGGAAAAATAAAATATAACAATAAAAAAAAAAAGAGCATAAGTCAATTGTACACTTTGAAATAATAGGCTTTTAACAATCGTTTTGTCTGTAAACTCTTTTTCAGAAGCACATTTCTACTTGCATTAGTATAACCACTAATTCCATTTCAAAGTAATATACTCCAGGTCTTAACAATTATGTACTGAAAGGACTGTCATTTTCCTCTGACCTCAGAGTTCCTCCTTACTGTGTAACTCCAGCATTGTTGTGTACCACAGATAAGAGAAGATATTGTTTCCACCTTCCACCTTTCCAGACTGCCTTCATTTTGTAGCAATTATTAACTTTATAAGTATTTTAAGTGTCAGCAACATTGGATTTAATCCAAAGAGTTTGTAATGACCAGGACATTTTAAAAGGGCAACTATATTTTTTGCCTGGGACAGCAGAAAGTTCTTCCTCTCCACATATTTACCTGGGGGTCCTGGGGGATGACAGGTTGACCATGAGCCAGCAGTGTGCCCTGGTGGCCAAGAAGACCAGTGGGATCCTGGTGTGTATTAAAAGGAACGTGGCCAGTAGGTCAAGGGAGGTGATCCTCCTCCTCTACTCTGCCCTGGTCAGGCCTCACCTGGAGTACCGTGTCCAGTTCTGGGCTCCCCAGTACAAAAAAGACAGGGACCTCCTGGAAAGAGTCCAGCAGAGGGCCACAAAGATGATTCAGGGCCTGGAGCATCTCCCCTATGAGGAAAGGCTGAGAGACCTGGGTCTGTTCAGCCTTGAGAAGAGAAGACTGAGGGGGGATCTTATTAATGTTTACAAATACCTGAAGTGTGGGACACAGTGGGATTTGGCCAACTTCTTTTCAGTGGTTTGTGGGGACAGGACAAGGAGCAATGGCCACAAAATGGATCACAGGAACTTCCTCACCAACATGTGAAAGAAAAAACTTTCTTCACGCCGAGGGTGACGGAACACTGGAACAGGCTGCCCGGGGAGGTTGTGGAGTCTCCTTCTCTAGAGATATTCAAGACCCATCTGGATGCTTACCTGGGCAGCCTGCTCTAGGGAACCTGCTTTGGCAGGGGGGTTAGACCCAATGATCTCTTGAGGTCCCTTCCAACCCCTACAATTCTGTGATTCTGTGATATATTAAAAGGGGGAGAAGGCAATGGCCCGACTGAAGTGCATCTACACTAATGCACGCAGCATGGGCAACAAACAGGAGGAGCTGGAAGCCATCATGCAGCAGGCAGGCTATGGCTTGGTTGCCATCACGGAAACATGGTGGGACCACTCCCATGACTGGAGTGCTGCAATGTCTGGCTATAGGCTCTTCAGAAGGGACAGGCAGCACAGAAGGGGTGGTGGTGTGGCTCTCTATATTAGAGAGTGTTTTGATGTTGTGGAACTCGAGACTGGGAATGAGAAGGTTGAGTCTCTTTGGGTTAGGATCAGCGGGAAGACCAACAAGGCAAGCATCTTGGTGGGGGTCTGTTACAGACCGCCAAACCAAGATGAGGAGACGGATGAGGAGTTCTACCGGCAGCTGACAAAAGTTGCAAAATCGTCAGCGCTTGTTCTCGTGGGGGACTTCAACTTCCCAGACATATCCTGGAAGCACAACACAGCCCAGAGAAAGCAGTCTAGGAGGTTTCTGGAGAGCATGGAAGATAGTTTCCTGATTCAGCTGGCTAGTGAGCCTACCAGGGGAGGTGTCCTGCTTGACCTTCTGTTCACAAACAGAGAAGGACTGGTGGGAGATGTGGTGGTCGGGAGCTGTCCTGGGCAGAGTGACCACGAAATGGTACAGTTCTGTATTCTTGGTGAAGTCAGTAGGGAGATCAGTAAAACTGCTGTATTGGCCTTCTGGAGGGCTGACTTTGAGCTGTTCAGGACATTGGTTGGCAGAGTCCATTGGGAGGTGGTTCTGAAGGGCAGAGGAGTCCAGGAAGGCTGGGCACTTCAAGAAGGAAATCTTAAAGGCTCAGGAGCGGTCTGTCTCCACGTGCCCAAAGACGAGCCAGTGTGGAAGAAGACCGGCCTGTCTGAACAGAGACTTGTGGCTTGAGTTTAGGAATAAAAAGAGGGTTTATAATCTTTGGAAAAGAGGGCAGGCCACTCAGAAGGATTATAAGGATGTTGTAAGGCTGTGCAGGGACAAAATTAGAAAGGCCAAAGCTCATCTGGAGCTCAGTCTGGCAACTGCCGTTAAAGATACCAAAAAATGTTTTTATAAATACATCAACACAAAAAGAAGGACTAAGGAGAATCTCCATCCTTTACTGGATGCGGGGGGAAACTTAGTTACAAGAGATGAGGAAACCTGGCAACCTGCTACAGCACATGGATGTACGCATGTTGATGGGGCCAGATGGGATCCACCCGAGGGTACTGAGAGAACTGGCGGAGGAGCCAGCCAAGCCGCTTTCCATCATTTATCAGCAGTCCTGGCTATCAGGGGAGGTCCCAGTTGACTGGCGGCTAGCAAACGTGACGCCCATCTACAAGAAGGGCCGGAGGGTAGACCCGGGAAACTGTAGGCCTGTTAGTTTGACCTCAGTGCCAGGGAAGCTCATGTAGCAGATTATCTTGAGTGTCATCACGTGGCACTTGCAGGGCAACCAAGCGATCAGGCCCAGTCAGCATGGGTTTATGAAAGGCAGGTCCTGCTTGACGAACCTGATCTCCTTCTATGACAAAGTGATGCGGTTAGTGGATGAGGGAAAGGCTGTGGATGTGGTCTACCTTGACTTCAGTAAGGCTTTTGACACCGTTTCCCACAGCATTCTCCTCAAGAAACTGGCTGCTCATGGCTTGGACTGGTGTACACTTCATTGGGTTAAAAACTGGCTGGGTAGCCGGGCTCAAAGAGTCATGGTGAATGGAGTGAAATCCAGTTGGAGGGCGGTCACTCGTGGAGTCGCCCAGGGCTCAGTACTAGGGCCAGTTCTCTTTAATATCTTTATCGATGATCTGGATGAGGGGATCGAGTGCACCCTCAGTAAGTTTGCAGACGACATCAAGTTAGGTGCGTGTGTCGATCTGCTTGAGGGTAGGAAGGCTCTGCAGGAGGATCTGGATAGGCTGGACCGATGGGCTGAGGCCAACTGTATGAAGTTCAACAAGGCCAAGTGCCGGGTCCTGCACCTGGGGCACAACAACCCCAAACAGCACTACAGGCTGGGAGATGAGTGGTTGGAAAGCTGCCTGGCAGAGAAGGACCTGGGAGTACTGGTTGATAGTCGGCTGAATATGAGCCAGCAGTGTGCTCAGGTGGCCAAGAAGGCCAACAGCATCCTGGCTTGTATAAGAAGCAGTGTGGCCAGCAGGGCTAGGGAGGTGATTGTCCCCCTGTACTCGGCTCTGGTGAGGCCGCACCTCGAGTACTGTGTTCAGTTTTGGGCCCCTTGCTACAAGAAGGACGTCGAGGTGCTCGAGAGAGTCCAGAGAAGGGCGACGAGGCTGGTGAGGGGTCTGGAGAACAAGTCTTAGGAGGAGCGGCTGAGGGAGCTGGGATTGTTCAGCCTGGAGAAGAGGAGGCTCAGGGGCGACCTTATCGCTCCCTACAGATACCTTAAAGGAGGCTGTAGCGAGGTGGGTGTTGGTCTATTCTCCCACGTGCCTGGTGACAGGACGAGGGGAAATGGGCTAAAGTTGTGCCAGGGGAGGTTTAGGTTGGATATTAGGAAGAACTTCTTTACTGAAAAGGTTGTTAGGCATTGGAATAGGCTGCCTAGGGAAGTGGTTGAGTCACCATCCCTGGAGGTCTTTAAAAGACGTTTAGATGTAGAGCTTAGCGATATGGTTTAGTGGAGGACTTGTTAGTGTTAGGTTGGACTGGGTGATCTTGGAGGTGTCTTCCAACCTAGATGATTCTGTGATTTTGTGATTATATCTCAAGAAATAGTAACATCCTCTCAATCACCTCATCCTAATTAGATCTCCTGTTTCTAGCTTGTCCCACAGTATCTGATCACTTTCTCCAATAAGTTTGTCCCAAGTCCAAAAATATTTTACCGCTCTTTGTGGCCCTCCTTTTCCTTTCAGTGTCTAAACACTGATGCCCCAATCATACAACTATGGTTGTTTTCTGCAGGGGTTGGTTTGTGTTATTCTGGTTTAAAGCAGATGGCACTGGTAAAGTTCATAAACATAAATTTCATGATATGTAACAACCCACACAAGAAACAACCAAGGAAAGAAAGAAACACTGATTTGTATCAAGCTGGATATGTATCTTTGATGACTTTTTTTTTTCCCTAAAAATGTCAGACTAAAAGCACTTTTACATTTCATGGCTATGTGCAATGATAAACATTAATCTTTTTAAAATAAATAAAATAATATATATATATATGAAGGTTTTTACAAGACTTCTAGCAGAATGTCACTCTCACAGTAACAAATATCAAAATATCCATGTTCACCCCTTCCTTGTTCTGGCTCCTCAGTTTTCTTTATTCAGCTCCTTTATGCTTTTGGTTGATTGACTACAAATGTGGTTTTTTTCAGTGTTTTTACATGACATAAAAACTTCATGAGCTGCAATAAAATGCACCTTGTAGGTACTATGTTCACTTGCAAAATAATTTAACTAATAACTCTACCCATAACTTCACTTTCACAGAGTACAGAACAGCAGAGAAAAATGTCAACTGCATATTTCAAAAAGCCTTGGTCTTTCTGTTCAGCATCTTAAAATCTTTAGTGCTAATACTACTGAATTTTGTGAGCTGATGGTGAGAAAAAATACGTACATAATAGCATTATTTGCTTTTTACTTCACTTTTCTATCTTTTGCTTTTCTTACAATAAATACTGAGAAGCTTAGACTGCATTTTCTTTCTGAGGCAGATGGAAAGCTCTACTGACCGATGTCAAAGGGAAAGCCTCAGTATTAGAAATAAAAACTGTTGGGAAAGTGTTAAAGTAACATTTTAATGTTTGTTTTTATTAAAGACTTCAAGGCAGAATGAGTGGAAGAATGAGTGCAATAACCCAGCTGTTCTCAAAAGATTCATATGTATGCATTAAGCAGGAAGAAAATATTCCAAAAAATCAGGTAAAGTTGTGTTGTTCTCGATTTTTTTTTTTTTTAACCTTTATCTGAAACCAAATACAGGAGTGCTGCTTCTTTGATTACCAAATCTTATATCGTAAGCAACTGTATTTACTTACAGATTTGCATTTTATTGCTAGGTAAATTCTGTTAGATTTTGACCAAAAAAAAAAAAAAAAAAGAATATCTAGTTTATATTTACTGAAAGCTGTACATACTAGTCTTCCAGATACTCTAAGTGTGATTGAAATGAAAAACAAACAAACAAACAAATGAAACCAAACAACAACAACAAAAATCAACATATCATTACAAGAATTAAATACTTTGTACACTGTTGTTAGATAAACAAGGAAATATCTGGAAGATAATACTATTCTTATGATATGATTTTAATCTCTGTAAAACAGAGATTATTTGCTTTTCCTACCTGTTTTATACCATATTTGATAGCATATGGGGATAGTGTCTGTCACAGAAGGACATATACGTACTAAACTACATAGTGAATACATACACTACATATTACATTCACTATCTACATAGTGAAACCCGTGTATGCTTTAGTCACACTCTCTTCACTCCATTGTCAATAAAGGAATAAAAGCACACCTGGGATATTTTCTACATCCAAAACTATGACCAGCTAGGTACAAATAAACAGAAGATACAACTCCTCTTTCTCTTCACTGACTATAAACAGAATATAGAATATAGACTAGATTAGATCCAGGCATAGAATCATACAATGGTTTGGGTTGGAATACACAGCACAATGTGTATAAAATTTAAATTAAATGAATTCTTCACTAACAAACTCATCAAGCATATATTGACTAAAAGTAGGTCATCTAACCAAAAATAGATATTCAGATTCAATCCACAGAGAGCAAAGAAAGGAAATCTTTATAAGGTAGAAATGAGGACTGTTTCTCTTCTGCTCCTTCTATGTCACAGCAAGGCTCAGGCACACCTCTCTACTGTTTCACATTTACATGGAAAGGAATTTTTGCATGGAGGCTGGAAGGGAGTTGCTGTGTGCTTCACTCAGGCTCCCAAAGACATCTGAAGACTGTGGGACATGCCGGTCAATACAAATGCCTTAGACTAAATGGCCAGTCTGGATGGCTAATATTAGGTAAAATAATACTGCAGTGACTTCACAGTATTAAAACTTTTGTAATCTTTCATTGCATGATTTTGACAGGGCTTCTTTAAACTTAGAGGTGTTCCTACTGAAAAGGAAAGTACATGTAATCTGTAGCTGGAACTTATGGAATAGATGTGACAACAAATTAATACTTCTATCTCAGGTTGGGGGGGAGGGGGTTGTAAACGATAGCAAGTAAATTACTGTCCACAGACTTGCTGTTGTTTTCTCTGAGGCCACAGTTTTCCATACTTTTAAAAATTATATAAATTCTTCTACATGAAAGAAAATAACACACTATTTACTAAGCAGAATAAATCCCCAACATCATAGAACTGAAAGTTCTGGCAACCAGCATGTATTGTATGTATGTGTTTGCTCTGTGGGGGAAGTGGAGCTATTTGGGGGTTTAATATTGATATCACTACGTATATTATGCACTAAAAAATTGGAATGAGTCTGTCATTGGTCTTACTTTCTAAGACAAAAAGAAGTCATATTCTGGGTAAGCCCAAAAGGTTTCTGCTGAACATCATGCCGAACAGAAGCTTTATGTGAGCAACAGTGACACATAAAGCTCTAGCAAAGGTACCTTGTCAATGTATTAAGTCTATATAGCAAGGAATTTTCTGAACAAGAGAAAAAAAAAAGCAGACAAATAATAATAATATAAAAAAGCCATGCTCTCAGCCTGCTTATGCAATTCCACATTTCTATAATCTTGATCTTCACAAAATGAATTATTACTTGAAAATGTATATGAACAGCAAAAAGCAATTAGATTATTTCTAGACTGTCTGAATATCATTTTAGATCAAATACAGTGTTTTACTGATGATTTTTGTAGTGTTTAGGTCCTATTAACTCTGACAGCTAGTAGAGTAAATAAAAAAATAAAAAATATATAATAATAATAATAGTAATGGTAATAGTAATAATAATAATAAGAAGAAGAATAATAAGAATAATAAACGATTAATCTATTCCAGGAATTTATTAAAGGATGCTGAACATTTTTACCACCAATGCACACCTACTGACATGCACAATGAACAAGGTTTGATTATGAAAGTCACTATGCAAAAACAGCAATTCAGCATTATTTAAATTTATATTGTTTACATGATTTTTTTTGGCTATGTACTTATGCTTTAATTTTTAAGGTCAGCCCAACATCTGGGTATAAATTTTCTTTTTCAAGTTCATAAATCCTGAATTTTAGTAACTTAACTAAAGAAATACAGAAGGGTAAACTGAAAAGAAAAATGTTCAAGAAACTTTGGTAATTTCAGAATATAATTAAAATTTCCGAGATTTCATTCATTCTTTTCGCTTCAAAATTTCATTCATTAATTTCATTTCTTTCATTTCATTCTTTCATTCATTCAAGATCTACCTGGAGTACTGTGTCCAGTTCTGGACTCCCCAATACAAAAAAAGACAGGGATCTCCTGGAAAGAGTCCAGCGGAGGGTCACAAAGATGATTCGGGGCCTGGAGCATCTCCCCTGTAAGGAAAGACTGAGACCTGTGTCTGCTGAGAAAAGAAGACTGAGAGGGGATCTTATCAATGTTTATAAATATCTTAAGTGTGGAGACAGAGGGATATGGCCAACCTCTTTTCAGTGGTTTGTGGGGACAGGACAAGGGGCAATGGCCAAAAAATGGATCACAGGAAGTTCCTCACCAACATGCGAAAGAACTTCTTCACACCGAGGGTGACGGAACACTGGAACAGGCTGCCCGGGGATCTTGTGGAGTCTCCTTCTCTGGAGATATACAAGGCCTACCTGGATGCTTACCTGGGCAACCTGCTCTGGGGAACCTGCTTTGGCAGGAGGATTAGACCCAATGATCTCTTTGAGGTCCCTTCCAACCCCTACAATTCTGTGATTCTGTGATTCCTTCAACTCGTAAAAAGGCCCTAATAAATAAAGTAATTAAGTAATAATAATAATAAAATAAAATGTATATAGGCAGTGTTACAGATTTATAAAAATACTTTAATTATTTTACCTGGAATTCTTTATAGCACTTCCTTGCATTTCCTTCTCTAAAATAAGTGTCAAATAATAAGAAAGTTTAAATTCAACAATATATTAACTTGACTTTTAAACACATATCTTTTCAACATCAGCAAGGAAAAAAAGAGGATTTTTATGCTGAGTTTGCATAAGCTATCTCATATATTTGCTTTAATTATCTGGCTACTTAATATCTAAAAAACAGTTTGGGATATTTAGAAACAAACAAACAAACAAACAAACAAACAAAAAACACTTTTGACCCCCACTATATGAATAGAATTAATAGAAGTGACAAAACAACTACATGGAATATTCCTGAGGTTTGTCAATCTAAACTCTTAGGCAAATAGACACTTCAGGTATCATCACTCTCCTAAAAATCTCCAACAGTAATGAACTTCCTATTCTTGAAGGTTTGGGATGAAACATGCTTGTCTAATAGAGAGTCTTCAGGGAATCACTTTGGCAGAGGTTCAAGGGCATCACTCTCTGAAGAACTCCCCAGACATTAGAATAAAAAATACATATATATCCACATATATCTTACTAACAAAAGACCTGGAGGGAATCAATGTGTTTAAGTCCAAGGACATGTCTGTAGAATTCCCTAGGGTGTCAAAAGAAAGAGTATCTCTGCACATCATTGCAGATTCTTCATAGTTACTGTAGGTATGTTACCAGGAGAACTGCTACAGGGAACAAAAAGCCTTTGGGTAACATATCTTGTATTATTCACCTGATTATATCAGTATGACACACTTTTTTAAAGGCCATTGTGCTGTAAGCTGTCTGTATAAAAATTAAGTGCTATGAAAATGGACATTTGAATAAGTGAAATGATTTTCAAAGGTAGTATAATATGGATCTAAGGGTGCAGTTTACATAATCAGTCTCAGAAACCATGATTCTCATTGCTCTTTATCCACAGTAGCTGTAGGGCAAACATTAGGCCATCTTGTTGAAAAACAAAGAAACACAAATACAAACATTATATAAAATAATACATTAAAGTAACAAAAAGGTAGATCAGGCTGGAAGTAAAAATGTTCTGAGCACTCACAGATGCCCATCAGCTCTCAGTTGCTCAGGTGCAGAAATTAATATTCATTGTCAAGCTTTGTGTGGAAAATTGATTTTTAGCTTTGTTATGGAGTGCTGAATATCTGTTCCTCAGGGGTTGGTCATGGTACCAGTGCTATTTAACATCTTTGTCAGTAACATGGACAGTGAGACTGAGCGCACCCTTAGCAAGTTTCCCGATGACACCAAGTGTGGTTCAGTAGATATGGTGGAGGGAAGGGATGCCATGCAGAGGGACCTGGACAGGCTTAAGAGGTGGGCCTGTGTGAACCTCATAAAGTTCAACAAGGCCAAGTGCAAGGTCCTGTATTTGGCCTGTGCAATCCCAAGTACAAATCCCATCCCAAGAAGCTGGGCAGAAAATGGATTGAGAGTAGCTCTGAGGAGAAGTATTTGGGAATGTTTGACGAGAAGCTCAACGTGAGCCAGCTGTGTGCACTTGGAACCCAGAAAGCTAATCATGTCCTAGGCTGCATCAAAAGAAGTGTGGCCAGCAAGTCAAAGGAGGTGATTCTTCCCCTCTGATCTGCTCTGTTCTCATGAGACTCCACCTGCAATACTGTTCAGCTCTGGGGCCCTCAACATCAGAAGGACATAGACCGGCTGGAGTGAATCCAGAAGAGGACAACAAAGATGATCAGAGGGCTAGAGAATGTCTTCTACAAAGACCAGCTGAGAGAGTTGGGATTGTTTAGCCTGGACAAGAGAAGGCTCTGGGGAAATGTTATAGAACCCTTCCAATACCTAAAGGAGGCCTACAAGAAAGCTGGAGAGAAACACTTTATCAGGGAGTATAGTGACAGGACAATGTGTAACGGATTTAAACTGAAAGAGGGCAGATTAAAATTAGATATAAGGAAGATCTTCACTCAGAGGGTGGTGAGGCACTGGAACAAGTTGCCCAGAGAAGCTGTGTATGCCCCATCCCTGGAAGTGTTCAAGACCAGGTTGGATAGGGCTTTGAGCAACCTGATCTAGTGGAAGGTGTCCCTGTCAGGGGGGGCTGGAACTAGATGATGTTTAAGGTCCCTTCCAACCCACACCATTATATAATTCTATGATCTGTTTTTTCTTTAGTTAAAGTCACTTAGTAGCAAAGACAACAGTTATGTACCAGGCCAAGCTTCTTTGGTCACCTAAGTATTTGCTTTATTTTCATGCCTACAGAAAACAAGGATAATAGTGTACAGAATGCAGGAAAATAGACGGATGAGGTGATGAAAAAAAGCTAGTTGCATTTAAACACATGGCTGTTCAGTATATTTTTCTGGCAACTCTGTGTGGCTGATTAGTACTATCTGTCCTATATTATAAAACTTCACTTCTAACTCTTTTCTAGGGGGAGGAAGTCTCTTTCATGTGTGCATATCATGAGATCATGATGCCAGTCACTGAAGTTAGACTGTGAGTTGAAGGGCCTGTGTGCCGGTGGTGTCAGAAACTGGAGAGACCAGAGTGAGTGGTCTTAAGCACCAACAATCAGTGTGGGTCATAGGGGCTTGTGTGTCTATGGTGCAGCACCTGTAGATGTGCAAGTGTGTGGTCATGAGTGAAGGTCAAGTCGATTAGGTAGCAGTAGGTGGAGCAGCCTGGGAGCCAGGGGTGGTCTCTGGGTGAGACCATGGCAGAATTGGGTATTGGAGAGGCAGGAGCACCCCAGCCAGCTCTAGGTATGAATGCATGTGTGTGTGTGTGTGTGTGTGTGTGTGTGTGTGTGTGTGTACAGCCTGCATCAGCAATGGATTGCAGCCTCAGGATCTTAGTATGTCCAGGTTTCAGCAACTGGGGAGAATGGCATCCTGCGGACACTAATGGGCATACTGAGAGTCTGAGCTCAGCTGCTGGGAGGATCCACTTGCATGTATGTTTGTATTCCTAACAGAGGGTCTCTGTCCTGCTCAGCCAGAGGGGAGCAGGTTGAGGCAGCTGGTACTGTCTACATTTGTGTGAGTGCAATGTGTTCCTGGCTGTGTGTAGATGTATACTTTTGGTGTATGTGTGTGCTTACTGGGAATGCATCTTCAGCTTTGGTACTGGTTATGCCTGGGAACGAAGCTGCGGCAGCCTTGCCTCAGGCTGCAGATTCAGTAGCCCCTAATACAGAGTGTAACTGAGATACACAGAACTTACAGATCAAAGGATTTAGCCTAACAGCTATGAGAAAGACAGTGGAGGTTTGTTTGTATATTTTTTCACTGCTTTTATGTTTGCATGTAAATAGTGTCAGCTCAAAGACTGATCTAAAACCATTAATATCAACAAATTTGAGATTAATGCAAAAATTTGAAAGCACAATAAAACTAGTAATGTTAAGCTCTAAGACCCAGAGTATAAAATCATCAGTCACACCAGAGTTAAAGGTTTTGGAAATTTCCATTCCATTCATAAGTATCACTCTCTTAGAGACACTTTTCCACTGAATTATATAAAGTCATCAACCATGTAAAGCATCTTGAATGTCATTAATTTCCGACTGTTTTAGTACAGACAGGACACAAGGGTTACAAAACTGATGATCTTTTAATAAAAGAAAAAAAAATAAATCTGTAACATCTGAATATCTCTAATGCTGCGAATTCTTATTTCCCTGCCAGTATCTTTTAATGTGACTTCTTTCACAGAGACACAGAGCTTCTCAGACTGTATCTCCCTTCTATCTTCCTCACTCCAAATAATAATAATAATAAAAAAAATCAATCTTATTCCTAGCAAGATATTTTCCTACAAGGTGGGACAAACATTTGGAACTGACTCCTAGCACCTCAGTCTTCTAAGGTGCTGCAAGATGTATCATTTTTTTTTAGGAAGAAAGTGGGGATTTTTTGTTCATTTGATTGTTTTGTTTTGTTTCATTAACAACTGTCCTGGTTTCAGCAGGTATGGAGTTGATTTTGGCCAAAAGAATGTTTAAAACCATGTGATGTCATCCTGAAAATGAGGTGCCTGGCTGGGAAGAGGGCACGCTGCTTTGGGATGGGATGGGCATTGGTCAGCGGGTGTTGAGCAATTGCATTGTGCATCACTTGCTTTATTATTATTATTATCATTACTATTGTTATTATTATTATTTTATTATTTTTCTGTACTACTAAACTTTCTTTATCTCAACTCATGAGCATTTATTTTATTTTATTTTATTTTATTTTATTTTATTTTATTTTATTTTATTTATTTTTTCTGATTCTCACCCCAATACCAGCGTATATGTGACGGATGAGTGAATGGCTGTGTGATGCTTAGCTGCCTGCCAGCTTAAACCATAACATCATTGGAGCTTACCTTTTTATCCCTGAAGAAGTATTTCTTAGAGGTGTCTAGAATGAGTTTGAAATTAATATACATACACCTAGGATAAAATTATTTATCTAAGTGGCATATCCTGACTAAGAAGCATAGTGTGATTGAAGTGCTGAGGAGTATATTGGAGACTTACCCTCTTTTTGATTCAGAGTACTGAGGGCAACTTGAATGCAGAGTGATGAAAATGCAAATCAGGCAATGTGCCTAAGTTTATTGATTTCTTAAGATTGAGTGTTAATAAAAGTTAAAATATCCATAGTAAAAATATGTTTGCCTCTTTATTTGTGTTTGTTCACAATGAGTTTATTCACGAGGTATTATATTAAATAGCTAGGTTTATCTGTGAATCAGAGAACTGTTACAATTCCTTGTAACCTAATATACATTCACTAAAATAAAAACAAACAACAACAAAAAGCATAGAAGTGTTTTATTATTGTTTGAAAATATTTTTCAGTAACCACTTTTATTTTGCAGTTAATCCCAGATAGCTGAAAACTAATTTTGCTTCTAATTCCAGAATTATGTAGTGCTTGTAAAGTCTTATATCATGTTCACTATACTGTCCTTAGGAAGACCTAAGGATCAGTTATATTATCTCATTTATATGGACAGTCCTTCTTATGTAGAGGTGTGATCACCATATGAGCCTAAGAGATATCAACTTTAGTGCAGGAATCACACATAGTACAATCACACATTTTTCAGTTTGTGAGTTCTGACTTTTTCAGTTTTGTACATTCACAGTCACTACATAATAGTTTCTGACAGTCAGAATAAAGATGGACTTTAAGAAGTCTGCACTAACTCTAAGGAAAAAGTTTGTCTTAATTGGCAGTGATGCTTTTGAGCGTAGGCATCTAAAAACCTACAAAAGTGGTTTTTAGAATAACTTCTGTATCATCATGTGGATAATCAAAGGGCTGGAGCACCTCTCCTATAAAGAAAGGTTGAGGGAGTTGGGGTTGTTCAGCCTGGAGAAGAGAAGGCTCTGAGGAGACCTTATAGCATCCCTCCAGTACCTAAAGGGGGCCAACAAGAAAGACAGAGATGGACTCTTTATCAGGGAGTGTAGTGATAGGACAAGGAGTAATGGTTTTAAACTAGAAGAGGGGAGATTTAGATTAAATATAAGGAAGAAATTATTTCCTGTGAACATAGTGAGGCACTGGAAAAGGTTGTCCAGAGAAGTTGTGGTTGTACCATCCCTGGAGGTGTTCAAGGCCACGTTGGATGGGGCTTTGGGCAAACTGGTGTAGTGGTAGGTGTCCCTGCCCATGGCAAGGGAGTTGGAACCCCATAAAAATGGTTTTAAGGCCTCTTCCAACCCAAATCATTCTATGATTCTAAGATTCTCTGATTCTATGATTCTACAATACTACGATTCTACAATTCTACGATTCTGCAATTCTACGATTCTACGATTCTACGATTCTACGATTCTACAATTCTATGATTCTATTCTATGATAACATAGCTGTTGAAAAATCTAAGTTCATATTAGAGACTTTCATGCAGCAGAACATTTTGATTTCTGTTTTCACTAACTCATACTTATCTGTGGTTTGCATATAAAAAAAAAAAATTGTTCAGACTTTCTATAGAGACATAAAGGACCAAACAAATAGATTTTTTAAGTGGTGCTGAATGTAAGCTTGTTTACCTTAATTTCTGAATATCTGGATTTTTTTTGCATGGGTAATAGACGATGGACTTGGAAAAATACCTGAAAATCATGGATTTTATTGCATTTTTTTTCTTGAATAAAGATGTTTTTGAACTGATGTTAACATTCTTGTTTATAAACTCTCTTATTTATAAATTCTCTGTGTTGACATAGGTAGCAAGCTATACACAATGTGTATTATGGAACACATGTTCCCAGTCTCTCCATTAGGAATTTTACAAGTCAAAAATTTTTGCAGACCCCATGAATCTCTGTGGGATATTATTATCTATTGTTATTATCTATTATCTATTTCTGTTCATTTCTTTCACTTGATTTCTATCACATGACAAGGGGCAAGATTTGGATCTATAATGTCCAGAATTTCTCCTTAAAAACTCACTTTTTACAAAGTTATCTTCCTAATGTTTCCAATACTGCTGAAACATAATTGCACTTTTTAATTTAGATCCTGTGAAACCAGAGGAGGAACAAAATAGAGCTTATATGGATCCAAATTGTGAGTATTTCAGTATAAAGAACCTTCTTTAGTAAATTATAAACCATGAAGAAAACTGCTATTGAAATGGTATTAAGCACAATCCTTCAGTAAAACATTCAGTACCATATGGTGAAGAGTTGTCATTGGCTCCTACAGGACTGAAATTTCTTTATAAAAAGCATTATTGTATGAACATAAAATTAAATGAGGAGGAAAGTGAAAAGTAATGGATAGGTAATATCATATGTAATGATATGCCTTGAAGTTAGGTTTTTTTTTTTTTTTTGCTACAACAAAAAATATTTTTACATATATGTAGCAGGGAATATTGGCAGAATATAATACAACAGCAAGAACTGAGGCAATTAAGATTCAACATCTGAATGCCCAATGAAATGGAATAATGTTTTCAGACTAAAAAGCACAAAGTAAAATTTTACCCAGAACACCTTAGAGCAATTCTGTAGGCAATTATAAACTAAACAGGCTCAGGCCTGTTCTCCTCCTACATTGATTATTGTGCATCTGAGGGCTGATCGATATCTGAATAACACCCTTCAATTAAATCACGAGTGTTTTTGATTTCTTATTTTAATTCTCTGCTATGAAGTTGTATTAAGACAATGTGTCAGCATGTCTCAGTGAATTGGTAAATGCCTTGATTCAGAGCTGAATGTGGTCAGGAGACCTCACTAGAGCAGGTGGAGTCCCTGGATAGGGGATATGTACACTGTCAGAAATTGTAGAATCAAAGTCAGTTAACAATATGTTGTGAATGCTGTATTGCAACTTTCAGACCTGCAAGACATTTAGAATACAGAGTAAGATGAAAATGAAAGTTGTTTAGGAGCTAATGGGAAGTGATAAATATAGTTATGCCTCTGAAACATCCACAAGTTTTATCTTTGAGCACCAGTGCAAAAACTTTTAGAATCAGAATCATAGAATCACAGAATATCCCAAGTTGGAAGGGACCCACGAGGATTATCGAGTCCAACTCCTGGTTCCACACAGGTCTACCCAAAAAATTCAGACCATATGACTGAGAGCATAGTCCAAATGCTTCTTAGACTCTGACAGGCTTGGTGCAGTGTCTACATCCCTGGGGAGCCTGTTCCAGTGCACGACAACCCTCTCAGTGAAGAACTTTTCCTGATATCCAGCCTGAACCTCCCTTGTTGCAGCTTGACTCCATTCCCTTGGGTCCTATCACTGTTCACTAAAGAGAATAGATCGGAGCCTTCCCCTCCACTCCCCTTCGTGAGGAAGCTGTAGACCACGATGAAGTCTCCCCTCAGCCTCCTCTTTTCCAGGCTGAACAGGCCAAGTGACCTAAGCCACTCCTCATACATCTTCCCTCTAGGCCTTTCACCATCTTTGTTGCCCTTCTCTGAACACTCTCCAATAATTTCAACTTTCTCCAATAGTTTTTTAGTATTTTTCTTTATTATTTTCAAGTTTTTTGTTTTGTTTTGTTTTGTTTTTTAGCATTCAGTTTGTAGTTTCTGTCTTTTAGTCTGCACAGTATTGAACTCATAAGAAAGAGTTTATGAAAATTAAGAAGTACAGAGCCTTTTTGAATTGCAGGTTGATAGCAGTTACTCTGAATCTCAAAATGTCAAAAATAAGGAAAGGGAAATGACGTTTCAACGATGACAGTAGCTCAGCTGAAACCATCAAAAAGATCAACCTATGAAAAATAGTGAAAGCTGCTGTTTTTCAGACTTTTCTTTCTCAAACTGAAAGGAATTATCTCTGAAAACAGTATTTAAGTTCCCAGGGGATGCCAAAGAGTGAATGTACTTAGGTCCTCTAGTGAGATACGACCCTGTTTTTTTCCATATCATATTGGTATATCATAGCTTTAAGGAAAAGCCTACTTGGTTTTGTTTACCTTTTATTTTCTTAGATTGAAAACTGCAATTAGTTCATTTGTATGTTCAAAGCTATGCTTAATTGGCACAGGATGAGTGTAACATTGAGACTATTGTTATCAACAGAAAGAGGATAACTTATGAAAGTTGAACTATGTGAAACCAAGAGTGTTTGTTTAATCTAAAATGTTAGCAATGTGAACAAAATACAGCAGCTATTATTACTAGTTCAGTTACAATAATATTAAGGCTCACAACTGAAATTCACAAAATCACAGAATAGTTAAATTTGGAAGGGACCTCCAGAGGTCATCTGGTCCAACTCCCCTGCTCAAACAATGCTACCTAGATCAGGTTGCCCAGGACTATGTCCAGACGGCCTTTAAAGATTTCCAAGAAGACTCCACAAGCACTCTGGGCAACCTGCGCCAGTGCTTAGTCACTCTCACAATGAAGAAGTGTTTCCTGACGTTCATACAGAATCTCTAGTATTTCAGTTGCTCTAAATTGTGTATTACATACAAAATAAAACCGTATTACAGTTTAAAGTGTCTGGAAAAAAAAAAAAAAAAAAAAAGTCCTTTTAGTTTCTACCCTTTTTTTTTCTGTTGTTACATATGACCTTTCATTACCCTTCAACAGAATCAGTCCTCCTTAAAAGGAGGCTGGGGGTTTCCAGTGAATCATCAGTATTGTGAGTCCTTTGTATGTGCATTGCATGTATGCAAGCCCATGCCTTTGTATGTGTGTATGTATGTTTGTAGTGTGATGCTAATGACAGATGTCTTCCTCCTCTTCCTCTTTTCCTGTTGGGGTCCTTTTACACATTTAGCAATGTGCTTTACACTTTGCTCTTTTTTCATTGGCCTGAAACTCGACTTTATATCTGAATACTCTGTATGGTATACTTTACATAAGTTGGATGGTATTTTCTTCTTTTTCTAAAAGAAAACTGGAAGTACTACAGGATACTGGCCTGAGATGATGATTACGAATATTTTGTCTTTTTTTCTCTTATCAGTTTACTGCTTTTTTTTTTTCTGATGTTTTTGTTGTAGTTGCTGGTTTTTCCTCCAGGATAAATCCAATTGCATAAATAAAATAATAATAATTAAAACCTCTGTCAAATATACAGATTTACCAGGAATTTTTCCAACCAAAGAACTTAGAATATATGTTCTTATTTGATGGAAATTAACTTTTCATTATTTCCTGTTCTTTCTCTTCATACAGCATCAAATTATAACCTCAAGCTAAGTCTCCATTTTACATGACCTCATTTCTTGATAGTTTTTCTTTTCTTCAACTGTTATTTCAGAAATCTGACCTCTCCAGAAGACTTTACATTTAGAGACTATATGTAGTCTTATTCTTCAGATAATCTATGCTTAGCCACAGAGTTTATAAAGATTGTATAAAGTGTTTACATATTGTGGTGGTTTTGCAGCTGAACTCCACTACAACTGCTCTCTAACTCACCATCCTCAAAGATAAAAAGGGAGAAAATATGATGGAAAGGGCTGAAGGGTTGAGATGAGGACAGGGAGATCACTCAACAATTATCTTCACTGGCAAAACAGGCTCAGCTTAGGGAGATTAATAAAATTTATTGCCTATCACTAGTGGACTATAACAGTGAGAAACTAAACGCAAACTAAAAACACCTTCCCCCCATCCACTGTCTTCCACTTCCTCCCCCTCCAAGTGGCACAGAAGAACGGGGAACGCGGGCTGCGGTCAGTCCCTAACGCTTTGCCAGCTCTGCTCCTTCATGGTCACTCTCTGCCCAAGCTCCACAATCGGGTCCCTCCCACAGGACGTAGTCCTTCCTGAAATGATCCTGCCTGGGCTTCTGACAGGCAGCAGCTCTTCAAGAACTGCTCCAATATGGGTCTGCACCACGGGGTCCATCGCCCAGGAGCAAACTGCTCCAGCACGGGTCCCCCACAGGCAGCAGCTCTCCCCAGACCCACTGCTCCTGCATGGGCTCCTCTCCGTGGGCTGCAGCTCCGGCCTGAAGCCTGCTCCTGCGGGGGCTCTCCATGTGCCGCAGCCTCCTCCAGGCCACATTCACCTGCTCCATCGGGGGCTCCTCCACGGGCTGCAGCGTGGAGATCTGCTCCATGTGGGACCCATGGGCTGCAGGGGGACAGCCTGCTCCACCAGGAGCCTCTCCAGGCTGCAAGGGAACTTCAGGTCTGGTGTCTGGAGCACCTCCTGCCCTCCTTCTTCACTGACCTTGGTGTCTGCAGGACTGTTTCTCACTCCTCGCTCTCCCAGCTGCTGTTGTGCAACAGTTTTGTTGTTGCTGTTTTGGTTTTGGTTTTGTTTGTTTGCTTTTGTTTTTTCTCTTTCTTAAATCTGCTTTTCCAGAGCCACAACCAACATCACTTATTGGCTCAGCTCTGGCCAGTGGCATGTCCCTTTTGGAGCCAGTTGGAACCAGGGGCAGATACTGGTCTCTATGCACAGAGGCAACCCCTGCAGCCCCTTTGCTACCAAAACCTTGCCGCATAAACCCAATACACATATGCATCATCACATCAGTCAAAGAACTCTTTTTCCTCCTTTGCCTGCTGTAGTTAATGTTCTGTGTAGTGTAGACTGTACATGTTTCTTTCTCCTGTGGTGATGACTCAGTTCCCTTGGTTGATGTGATATAAGGGGCAAAAATATGGTTTCATTCTTTTCCTGATTGGTAGCTTCATTTATAGTAGGACCAGCCATTAAACATTTCTTCTTCTAAGAGAACAAAACATAGTTATTGTTGCTTTATCTAGATATATAGCAGTAAGACTGAAGTCCTTAAAGCAAGAACTTAGGTTTTCAAAGGACCTGAATAACTGAGGACCCTACATTTCATTGTTTCTCTCTGGGATTCAGGCTCCTAAGTACATAAATCACTTTTAAAATATTATGGTAAGTTATATTCTGGGTGTCTAAGGTAAGAATGCTAAGTCTCATGGAAAAAAGTATTTGGCAAATTCAGTTATAATCACATAAACAAACCAAAAGAAAACAGTAGGATGCTTTTCTGTGACTCAGATGCATTAAATGTCAGTGCATGAGGCACTGACGTGGATAGTATTTCGATAATAAAAGAGTGGAAGATTGCTTGGTACTATCTAAAATTTCATGAAAGCTCGAAGCTTACTAGTCATACTTTGCATCATTATCATACATATTATATTTTGTAACAATATGTTGATATAAAAAAAACAGTTTGGTGGTTTTATCAGAACAAACATAAATACTATTAAACACAAAACAAAAACAAACACACACAAAAAAAAACAGTGTAAAGTAAGTTGTATATGGAACATACAGTACCTAATTCAGGATATTACCATTCAATACGGAGTTTTCTATATTTTTTTTAATTTTTTTTTGTTACCAAAAAGAAATGAACACACACACACAAGTAGGCTTTCAGATCTTTAGGAACTATTTGCATTATTCAATTAAAACTGAGCAATTTTTAATATTTTTTTAACTAGATGCAATGTGTCCAAAGAGCAAGAAAACAGCCAGAAGTCAGGACATAGAAGTCTGCACTGATTCACTGTGGTTATGTCTACATTTACTTCACATAGCATGTCTTCCTGAATTCCAAGTGTGTCACTAGCAGATCTAGCCTGTGAGCTCATCTTTCGTTTCCCTGGAAACCATAGCACTGTGGATGAATACTTGGCCCTGACCCAGAACTGAGTCATAAGCCATTTCCACATCTGGCAAAGAGTCAAGAATCTGTCCTGAAGCTAGCAGCATAAACATAATTGTGTATGTCCTTCACAA
The DNA here is from genome assembly GCF_009769625.2 of Cygnus olor. NCBI lineage: Eukaryota > Metazoa > Chordata > Aves > Anseriformes > Anatidae > Cygnus > Cygnus olor. Next base: position 159,753,907 of record NC_049169.1, on the reverse strand, counting down.
GTTACTTTTAAAGGGATTATTCCCATGTATCATAGGGACCTAAATGATACATCTAAAGTAGTGACTACTTTTCCTCTTCTGACACTTGGAATGAATGTAAAGAGAAAGAAAAGCCAGAAGAGGAATGATAGTTTCAGATGGACAACCTTTTAAAGATCCCTATGTCCATGTTTAAAATAGTGTTTTTCCAGCTTCAGCTGTGTGTCACCTTCATATTGAGAAGAGATATAGATTTGTACTCGTAATTTCCTTTGTGATGGCAAGACAATTACTTAGGGATTAAGAAGGGTAATTGAGGGACCCAAATATCACGGTATTCTGTGACACACTGTTGAGGATATTTTAATGTGTACTTTGAGAAGAATTAACCAATGTTGTGCTTAAAAATAAAGAGATTTAATGAACAACACATTCAATGAAGTCCTAGAGCCATCATTGTATCTACAAAGAGTCTGAAAAGATTTATCACAAGCCCACACTTGCACCAGCACCAATCCGACAAGCATCAGCATTCCCTAGCACTAGTTCTGCTCAACAAAGGCAGCCAGAGATCATTACCATCCCTTGATTACAAGAAAATACTGCGTCATTTCTTACCTCATGAGCAAGAGAAACTTCACCTCCTTACATTGAGTCATTGTGGTCTCTGGCCACAACTGTCTACTTTCAGACAGTTTAACAAATTCTGCAGTCAGTCTTTCTTGTCCTCCATGCCAAATAATTCCTTGGTCAGAAATTACCATTTCTGAGCAGTTAGAACTCAGATTTCCCCTTCAGGGTACTAGTTGCAACTTCTAGATACAGTGCATTATTCTTCAACAAAAGACAGAAACACGTTCCCTAACTTAGTCATTTCAGTTGTGCCCAGCTAACTAGATGGGTGACATAAATACCTTTGTATTTTAGTTTCCTCATCTGTAAAATGAAACTAGTTTACTTATTCATAATGCATCTATGAAACATGTATAAATATTCCTCCAAAAGGAACTGCTGTTGTTCATCTGCAAATGATCTGTAGTCCAGGATAGTTACTAAACACGTACATAATACTCCAAAGTTATAATCTTGCCTGTAAACACCAGGTTCTCCTTTTATAAGCAGAAAGAGGATGAAAGCTATGAGATTGTTAATTTTAATCATGACCATTATGTTAAATTCTCAGACAGCAGAATCCTGAGGATTTTTTTTCATTAATCTTAACTACTCAGAATAACACGTTTTTTTCCCCCACTGAGGTATTTTACATATGAATCAGTTTTTAAATATATGTACAAAATGATTTCAATGTTATAAAAAAAATGTTTCATTGTTATCATAGTTCTTGTGAAAAATGCTCACTGCTATGTGGCATTTTAAATTGCATGCTCAATTTTAACGATATTTGAAAAAAGGAAGGTCCTTGTAAATTAAGTTTAAATTCAGAGATACATCTTGCTGTTCTCTTGTTCAGAACATTCATAGGAAAAAGAGCAGACCAGACTTTTTTGTTTGTCTGTTTATTGTCTACGTAGGTTTAGAGAAAATTTATTATGGGATGTCTGAAGTTCCATAGTGAATCTCAAGGTAATCTCCTCTCTAATGCTTTTATACAGTAGCTATTTAATCTTCTTTATGAAGAGGACAGAATGACCTTATTCTTTACTTTTCCTAATAACACTTCTTATGGACTGGAATTTCAATGAGGTGAATCATGAAGTTCACCTTACTGAAAAACAAAAACATGGAAAGGTCTCTAAATTAGGAAGAGAATTTTCCTTCTAAGATTTAAATGAAAAATACAATAAAATAAACATTTTAATGATTAAACTATTCTAACTTTAATTAACTCCATTCTATAGTTATTTGATGGCAATTGTTGGCCTGTAATACATACAATTATACTTATCTTTTCCAGCTGACAAATTCAGATATCTTAAAAAATAAGGGTATTTATAGTGAGGCTGCAGTGTAGGAATTGCACCAGCACCAATCCATTTTCGTCATATAATTTATTTTATTCACCGAATTTAAATGCTTACCATTGTGTCTAGCTTCACTTTTTAAATGACAGATAATGTCAACATTTATATTAAATTCCTTTCTGAACAGACAAAGAAAGTCTATTTTGACAGGGTCTCAGAAGTAGTGAGTTCTTTCAAGAAAAATTCTTAGAGAATGAAAAAGTATATATTAGGTGGATCACTTCTAGTGTTTTTGACAAAGAAAAAAATGGTATTGCTTCTTCTTCAGCATTAATAACATAAATAAGTACATTACTTTGTGCAATGGTACAGAGGGTGCCAGAATTTTAAACATCATGTAATTTACCCTTACATATAGCATGTTTAGAATAGAAGTAATTGTTTGTCTTTGTTTGGGTAGTGACAGCTATCCAATTTGTTTAATTAGCATCAGTCTGGTTGACTTCTTTGGATCTATTTTTAGTTGAAGTGACTGTGCCTCCTCATATTTGTGTATTTGTGTGTATGTGTGTGCATGAATACGTGTTTGTGTGGGTGGAGGATGCATACAGAAAAAGCAAACAGAAATAACATTAATAGAAATAACTGTCTTGTTTAGTGAAAGACAGACATTTCATAGCTCTGCAAATGCTGAATGTTGAAACAGTGCATGAGAAAGAATCAAATATACTTCACTGCTTCTGTTCAGTCTTTAATTTCAAGAAGTAAATGATAAACTTACCCTCATTTGTGGAGTTCTCTAAAATATTTCAAAGATCCCTGTAACAACACTTATTCTTGAAAACCCAGGGGGTAGGGAGGCCTTTTGTTTGTTTGTTTGTTTTTTCTTTGTTTACTAATTTCATTGTAAAATAGCTGAATGGTGTTTTTTTTGCTTGTTTGTTTGTTTGTTTGTTTTTATGTAAAACTGCCCTTTTTTGATAGTGAATTTCTGTTTTATTCTTCCTCCACTTTATTTCCACAAAGAGCACATGACATATCTATCCTTTGCATCTACAAAACCATAGATCTGTTTAATCTGCAGTGGAAGAATATACACAGATATGCAGAGATCACTGGTATTTCCAAACACTAAATTAAAAATTGCAGTCTTACAACTAGAACTAAAACACGGAAACACTCCAGTCATTGATGTTCATTACTCTCTCAAAAGCACAACACAGGACTTTTGCTTACGCTATTTTAATTAATATTAAGTAGGCATGTAGGCATTATGTTAGTATCATCTTATCATTCCTTGGTCTGGCATGTTTTCTGGGAAATGACATACAATACCATGTTCAATTCTTGCACTGAGAAAAATGCCTCTCGGCCAAGACAATTATTCTTGAAACCTTTTCATGAAACTAAAGCTTTCTACCTAACAGAAAGAAAGAAGAGGAATTCTACAAACATTAGACATAATCTTTAGTAGATTTTGGAGGATTTCACTACTACATGATATAAAAGTCGATTTAATGTTATTTTATACAGTGAGTAGTATCACGTACCATGTGGGAAACTTATGAATAATGGAAATTTCTCAGTTTTAGAGACATATTTCCTCATTATATATATCCCATTTAAGCTGCAGTGAATGAACAATCTTTAGATTAATAATCAGACAGCAGTTATAATGATAAATGTGAATAAAAGAGCTTTGGTGTTTGTTTTTAAAGCATATATTTGGTTTCTTAACAATTTCTCACATGAAATTTTTTCAGAATCGATTAAGTATGCCAAACCACTGATAATGAAACTTCTCAATCAGACTGTACTGAGTTTGGATCAAGGGAATTTATCTCTTGACATAAATTAACTTTACTAAAATGTGTAGATGAGTAGCCAGTGGAAAGCCTTATCTCTGTAGTTGCTGTAATTAAGCAGTGACATTTAATATTACAGGAATTTGAGATAGCAGGAAAAAAAAAAAAAGAAAGAAACACAAATAATTAGACTTACATTGTTACTGTTTTATCTAGACATGAATATTAAAGTGCTTGTTAACATATTTCAGAGTGATGCTAAACAAAGTGTTCTGTAGTAATTTGGAATATATGTACTAATATTATTGTAACTATCATAGTGGTGAGTATTTGTTTTTACTTGGTTAAATGATTTAGTTTATAATCAGGCCAACAATAAATTCTAGAAGATTTTCTTCTATAAGAAGAATCAAAGAAGATTTTGAGTTAACATTTAAAAACACGTAAGAAGATCAGCAGCAGTTAGTTATTTTCATACCAAATTACATTTATATAGATGCCAAAAAATACGTAAATACCATCATTGATGGGTGGGGGGAGTGTTGGAATGTAAGGTAAATGGAGGTACTCCTGAGTCTTTGACTATAATTAGGATGATTCTTCATTCCCTTTTATGACTTGAAAATTGAACAGTGATTTGGTAAATTATCAGACATTTCCAATATTGACCTAGTCATTTTGACTTGAGTGGGGTTTCACACACACAAAAATTTTCATATATTGTAGCTTAACCCAGCAGGCAGCTAAACACCACACAAATGTTTGCTCACTCACCCTCCACCCCCAGTAGGATGGGAAAGAAAATGTAAAATAAAAGTGCAAGAACTTGTGGCTTGAGTTAAGGCCAGTTTAATAAGAAAAATAAATAAATAAATAAAAGAACACTGACAACAAAAATGATTATCAACAAAAGTATAAAAAATACCAAGTGATGCACAGAAAAATTGCTCACCACCAGCTGACTGATGCCCAGCCAGTCCATAAGCAACAACAGCTCCCAAGGGCCAACTCCCCCCAGTTTATTGTTCAGCATGGTGTCATATGGCATGCAATATTCCTTTGGCCAGTTTGGGTCAGCTGTCCTGGTTGTGTCCCCACCTAGCTTCTTGCATACATTTGCCCCCTTGTTGGAAAGGCACTATGAGAAGCTGAAAAGTCCTTGACTTAGTGCATCCACTGCTCAGCGACAACTAAAATATTTGTATTTTGTCAATATTATTCTCATCCTAAATCCAAAACACAGCACCATACCAGCTACTAGGAAGAACACTAACTCTATCCCAACTAAAACAATTACATTGTTTCATTTTTTAAGAGAATAAAAAGTGGTGTTTCTGTTTTGATTTTCTCCACTCAGATGACACTTAACAACACAAATAATATCAAAAAAGATTTGAGAAAGATGAAAGATGAGGCAGTTGTTAAAGATATCCTAATACACAGAAATCCACACAAGCAGGTAGTGTTTTAGCCTTCTGTTCCTCAAGGAGGTAGGAGAAAAAAGCTAAGACCAAGCACAAGGAGAGAAAAAAAAAAAAAAAAAGGATAGGAGTGTGCATAAGTATCCTAATTATCCAAGCCAACAGAATCCATTGTTTGTACAGTTAACGATGGAGGATACCTAAAACCAAAAACAAACAAACAAAAAACAAAGCAACAACAGCAACAATAACAAACAAAACTATACAACACTGAAATTAAATATAAACAAATGGCAACATCTGGTGCTATGTTACCTAAAAGGTCACATATCAACGCCTGTCATAAGTAAAACCCATGTCAACTGTTTTTTAGCACATTGCATGGGTCACCTTTTTCCACAGAGAGATTCATCTTTGATAAAGTTGGTTGATCACAAGAAACCCAGAGAATGAGTTAACAGTTAAACCATGGATCAGGGGTTCATTGCTAAACTCATTCCATACTGCTTTAATTTCACTGTACAGACATATCATAAATTTGCTTATTAAGCCATTAAAAAATAGTAATAATCATGCCTTCAGGTAAATAAGATAGATCAGCTTATAATACCCTGAGTAAAGGAAGCTTTGCAAGTTAAATTGCTATACATGTGCCAAAGAATCATAGAATCACAAAGGCTGGAAAAGACCTCCAAGATCATCTGGTCCAACCATCCCCCTACCACCAATGTCACCCGCTAAACCATGTCCCTAAGAATCACGTCCAACCTTTCCTTGAACACCCCCAGGGATGGTGACTCCATCGCCTCCCTGGGCAACCTGTTCCAATGTCTGACTGCTCTTTCTGAGAAGAAATGTCTCCTAATTTCCAAACTAAACCTCCCCTGGTGCAACTTGAGGCCATTCCCTCTAGTCCTATTGCTGGTTATCTGTGAGAAGAAGCTCACCGATAGCTCACCACTGCCTCCTTTCAGGTAGTTGTAGAGAGCAAGAAGGTTTTCCCTGAGCATCCTCTTCTCTAGACTAAGAAATCCCAGTTCCCTCAGCCCCTCCTCATAGGACTTATGTTCCAGGCCCTTCACCAATTTCATAGCCCTACTCTGGACACGCTCTGGGGCCTCGATGTCTTTCTTGCAGTGAGGGGCCCAAAACTGAACACAGCACTCGAGGTGTGGCCTCACCAGAGCAGAGTACAAGGAAATGATCACCTACCTCCCTGATCCTGCTGCAAGCCAGGATGCTGTTGTCCTTCTTGGCCACCTGGGCACACTGCCAGCTCATGTTCAGAAGGTACTTGTCACCATGAATACGAGTTCCAGAAACTCTCCTGTAAGCAAATGCTTCTTAATAAGAGAAAGACATTGTAAGACATGTCAAAATTGTACCAAATAAAGACACATGTAAATACCCAAAGACACCTACTTTGTAACTTAGTGTTATGAAAGCAAGAAACTTCTGAAAGCTTGACAGTTTGATTCAGCGTGGAGGCTTTGTATTATCCAGATTTCTCTGGGTAGAGATTATCTTGATTATACGAGACTTCTAATATTTCCATTATTTTCAAATTTTCATATTTTCAGGACTGTATGCAGAGTTAAATCTGTTATGCTGCCATATTAAAGTAATTGTATTTTTTATTGATTATTATTGATATCTAAAAAAACATTTAGATTTTTAAGAAATCTATTTTTTTTCCTCAATGCTGACAATATTAATTATTGGGTGCTTTGTTATTCTTTCCAACATCTTCCTTTAGATGAAAAAAAGGAAGGTGAGGCTACAGTTAAAGCAGTAAATTTATAGATAGTTTAAAAAAAAAGAAATCCACATAATCCTATGAGGTCAATAGGAATTTTATAGGAATAGGATTTAAAACTAATATGTTCGCATTTGACTCCCAAGAAACACCATTACTGTAGTAAAGTAAGTCTTCTGCAGAAACTGTGTGTATGATATATAACTAGGTGCCTAGGTGATATTAATCATCTACTTCTTCTGTAAAAACATACCTACCTGCTTTAGGCTGTAGATCAATATGCATCATCTTTCTAGTGAGATAAGCTTTCTTCTACTTAGCTATATTGCCTGCCTGAACAGATGCAGTACTCCCAGTAAACTACTACTACTACTACTACTAATAATAATAATAATAATAAAGGCAGTTCTATTCTAGCAGGACACAGAGGAAGGATGCAGAAGTTTGAAGTATACCATCTGTTTTGTGTAACATCAGAAGGAATCATATTTCAGTGAGAATGATAGCAGACAGCTCAGCAGATGTAAATAAATACTTTCCTGTTCCCCTCTAAAATGCATTCAAAATGAAGGCTAGAAACTACTAACACACATATTTGGTATGTGTCTTGAATAAATCTAGATTCAACCCTGATATGTGCACTTACATTCCTGTTCCTTGTGTGAAAGACCAATAAATCCTGGTTATTTTTCTATGCAACAACAGAAGCTAGCATGATGGGAAATGGACCTTCATGGGAACAAGGATTCAAGAGAAATTTATGATGGACATCAAAGAATTAACATCAATGTAGTTATGGGAACACAAAGAAGACAAGACCGTACACTCCCTGTAGAATTTTTAGTTCATCACACACCTTCATTTATATATAAGACATACGGATTTGGCAGTCCAAACTCCCTCCTTCCATATCAGTACAGAGAAAAAATAGCTATCCGAAGACTGTAAATTTGGAAATTTGTTTTTACTCTACTTTAGTGTCTAATTTCATGTGCTTTGTTCTTTTTTGTTTGTTTGTTTTGTTTGTTTTCAAACAGAATCACGGAATGGCTGAGGTTGGAAGGGACCTCCAGAGATCATCTAGTCCAACCCCCCTGCTCAAGCAGGGTCACCTAGAGCATATTACACAGGATCACATCCAGGCGGGTTTTGAATATCTCCAAAGAAGGAGACTCCACAACCTCTATGGATATCCTGTTCCAATGCTCTGTCACCCTCACAGTAAAGTTCTTCCTCATATGGTGATGAAACCTACTGTGGTTCAATTTATACACATTTATACCCTATTTATACCCTTGTTCTATCACTGGTCACCACTGAGAAGAGTTTGGCCCCATCCTCTTTACATTGTCCCCATAGGTATTTATAGAAGTTGTTAAGATCCCGTCTCAATCTCCTCTTCTCTAGGCTAAACAGGCCCAGCTCACTTAGTCTTTCCTCATAGGACAGATGCTCCAATTCCTTAATTATGGCTCTACGCTGGACCCTCTCTAGAAGTTCTACATCCTGAGAGCATTTATAGAATTATAGAACCATCTAGGTTGGAAAAGATCAGCAAGTCCAACCATCAACCTGATCTTCTGATTCTCATCACTAAACCATGCCACATCCCTTAATGTCATATTCACACATCGTAAATACCTCCAGGGGTGGAGATTCCACCACTTCCCTGTCTCCAAAGTCCACATCCACAATTCATGGCAGCATTGTATCAAAAATGTTACATCAGAAGTTTTAATAAAATAGTGTATACAGTTACCATCATTATTTCATTGTCTCTCTACAGATAAATGCCTCTTAATAATAATAATAATAATAATAATAATAATAATAATAATAATAATAATAATAATTAATCTGGACTACAGAGATTTTATGTATACCAGTCCCTCAAAGGAATTCATTTTAGAAACATGGATTGTAATGGGAAAGCTAGAAAATGGGTAGAGGAAGGCACTGAACAGTAATTTACTAAAAGCTATCAGATTTTTAATTTTTAGAAACTATTGAGTTATTTCAGTTTAACATTAATGAAGTACTGCCTAGTGTCTTGATTGTGAAATGGGTATATTCTTCACTATTGACCTGAATACCAGCTGCAGGTGTATGTAATCCAGGGCCTGCTACTAAGCACAGGCATCTTCTCTTCTCTCTTACTGCAAAGGGGTCCATTTGTCTCATTGTCAGATGCTATCAATCTTGGCTTTCCAGTCATTGCTTCAGCCCTTCCCATAACTGCTCCATAACACTCTCTGCAGTATCTTTTCCCTGCTGCCCTCAAATGAGATGCATAGTGCTACCTATGTTACATGGCAGACATTTACTGTAGGGCACATCACAGCTACTTTTGCTTCAAGGTTGTGAAATATTTTTCAGCACAGTTTCACAGCCTGCTATAGCTAAATTTACTCTGGAAAATTTCCCTAATTGGTTTGGTGGTGTGTCAGCTGCTGGCATATAGTGACATGAACTAAAGAGCCTGCTAGCATATATTATCGAATGCAGATTCTGATGTCTTCAATTCCATTATGAACTTTTCAATTTGATTGTAGTCCAATATGCAACAAAGAAATCCACAGGACCATTACGCCTACATGTTGTCACAATGAAATTATGATGCCCTGTGTAGCAAAAAAGCATCTTTACCTCTATGATTTGACAAGAGTAGGGATTTAATCGTTGCTTTCAGAACTTCAGTCAAGTGGCATTTAACCTTACTTCTTGCCCTCACACTGAAATTATTTTTGAAACAGCCACCTAGAGATACAAAATTTTCTGTGGTTTACATCTGACATATAGTACTTACTGACCAATTTTGAGCAAAATTCCTTCAAGTCACAGAACAGACTTTTCAAAGCGTCAATATAAATATTTATATGTTCTCCAAAAATGTTAAAGTAATCTTCATTGAAGTCAAAACTGGAAAACCAGAAGACTGCAGAGACTTTCCACTATTTCTACCACCCTACCCAATGCATTTAGGCTTTACCTACAAAGCAATGTCATACAAATATTCTTATTTACTTACATACTTTACTTACATCCAGCTGTACTTACACACTTTACTTACATCCAGCTGTAACCTGGCTGGGAGAGCAGAACCAGTATATACACTTCATCTCTGTAAACATATAGGCAGTGCTGAATGGTATGTCCATATTTATTCTCATTTCTGCATTAATTTGCAACTTTAAGAGTATAACATTGTTTCCTGAATTTAAGTTCTCTTTCTGTGTCTGAAATAGAAGGAAAAAGATTCTGGGGTTCTGACTATTGCCTGGCTTCTAATTGTCAATCTAGGCTTCTACATTTATTTTCAGATTGAGCTCCTAGGTTCTTTCTCTATTTATTATTGTTGTTTTCTTTGGACTATGAGGGTTTCAATCATTTATGTATGTCCTCAGACTTTATTTACATTATGAAATCTCTGAATTTTCTGTCTTAAGGCTTCTGGCTCTTTTCTTTCCTTCTGCTTCAATGTTTCTATCAGTTTTTGCTAGTGTTTGGAAAGAGGTTGTTGGTAATATCTGTCGCTTTCCACAGATGGAGAATATTGGCCTTACGCTATTGTTATTGTAAAAACTCACAGTTTGATCTCAAAAAGAAAGCAAGCCTACCTTTATGGCCGGCATGATACTTTTGTTGGCTATTCTCTAGTAATAGTATAAACTTTCTAAATAAATAGTATGCTCCTAGTGTTTCTTAATTATATAATAATATTTTCCAGTCATCTCCAAAGCTTCTGTTTGTTTCTCCCACAGCATCAGTAGAGAAGAAGTAATAGCATTCGGAATTTCATTCTTTATCCTATAGCAAGTCCTCAAGAACCAGCAATGTAAAGGTACTGCATACAGTCCAATAATTAGGGCACTCAGCTGAGATGGCAGAGATCCAAATTCAAGTATCTATTCTTATTATTCTTAATATTTCTATAAAATCATTAAAATCCAAAAGAGGTAAGAAAACATTATAATCTAGAATACCTGACATGGAATTTCAAATTCTGCATTCATGTTAATCTGAAATAGAGTATCAGGAACAGTCATTGGACCTTCCTTCTGGTTCCTAGATCAGTCTCATATTCAGTAACATTATTGTAGGGTGATCTATTTCTAATTTTGGTGGTGGTGGGTGTTTTGTTTTTTGTTTTGCTTGTTTGTTTAAAATATTTTCGTCTTAGTAGAGGAGGAACTCCAGTATGAAACATTTATATATATATTTTTCTGTCCTTTTGCATCCATGTGAAGAAAATGATTCTTTACCACTATTCCTCTGTAGCAAAACGAAACAACTTAGGTTAAAACAGCAACTAAATTCCAACTGCTACAAATAGTTACAGGTTAAGCAAAGCTATTTACTTTGAAGTTAAAGGAACAGGAAAAGGAACATCCATGTACTAAGTAACAGCTGAAGAAGAATTGAAACATCTCTGTTTTAAAGATTTTCTTTATTGCCTTCAATCTTAGATTGGTATTTGAAGGTAACAGATTACATGTGAAAAAGTATATAGCACGTTGATTAAAACAACAACAACAACATAATGGGCTCCATATCAGCAACTCATATGTATAGCTCAGATCCTTATACGTGCAGGGTCTATTACTTACTGCAGAAGCATTAAAAGCATCAGGCTGTGGTAAATGTATATTCATTATACCTTTCTGCTTCCTTTTTCACAGAATCACAGAATCGTCTAGGTTGGAAGAGACCTCCAAGATCACCTAGTCCAACCTATGACCTAACACTAACAAGTCCTCCACTAAACCATATCACTAAGCTCAACATCTAAACGTCTTTTAAAGACCTCCAGGGATGGTGACTCAACCACCTCCCTGGGCAGCCCATTCCAATGCCTAACAACCCTTTCAGTAAAGAAGTTCTTCCTAATATCCAACCTAAACCCCCCCCTGGCACAACTTGAGCCCATTTCCCCTCGTCCTGTCACCAGGCACGTGGGAGAATAGACCAACACCCACCTCGCTACAGCCTCCTTTAAGGTACCTGTAGAGAGCAATAAGGTTGCCCCTGAGCCTCCTCTTCTCCAGGCTGAACAATCCCAGCTCCCTCAGCCGCTCCTCCTAAGACTTGTTCTCCAGACCCCTCACCACCTTCGTTGCCCTTCTCTGGACTCTCTCGAGCACCTCGATTTCCTTCTTGTAGGGAGGGGCCCAAAACTGAACACAGTACTCGAGGTGCGGCCTCACCAGAGCCAAGTGCAGGGGGACAATCACTTCCCTAGCCCTGCTGGCCACACTGCTTCTTATACAAGCCAGGATGCTGTTGGCCTTCTTGGCCACCTGAGCACACTGCTGGCTCATATTCAGCCGACTATCAACCAAAACTCCCAGGTCCTTCTCGGCCAGGCAGCTTTCCAACCACTCATCTCCCAGCCTGTAGCTCTGCTTGGGGTTGTTGTGCTCCAGGTGCATGAGCCGGTGCTTGGCCTTGTTGAACTTCATACAGTTGGCCTCAGCCCATCGGTCCAGCCTATCCAGATCCTCCTGCAGAGCCTTCCTACCCTCAAGCAGATCGACACACGCACCTAACTTGGTGTCGTCTGCAAACTTACTGAGGGTGCACTCAATCCCCTCATCCAGATCATCGATAAAGATATTAAAGTGGACTGGCCCCAGTACTGAGCCCTGGGCGACTCCACGAGTGACCGCCCTCCAACTGGATTTCACTCCATTCACCACAACTCTTTGGGCCCGGCTATCCAGCCAGTTTTTAACCCAATGAAGTGTACACCAGTCCAAGCCATGAGCAGCCAGTTTCTTGAGGAGAATGTTGTGGGAAACGGTGTCAAAAGCCTTACTGAAGTCAAGGTAGACCACATCCACAGCCTTTCCCTCATCCACTAACCGCATCACTTTGTCATAGAAGGAGATCAGGTTCGTCAAGCAGGACCTGCCTCTCATAAACCCATGCTGACTGGGCCTGATCGCCTGGTTGCCCTGCAAGTGCCACGTGATGACACTCAAGATAATCTGCTCCATGAGCTTCCCTGGCACTGAGGTCAAACTAACAGGCCTATAGTTTCCCGGGTCTACCCTCCGGCCCTTCTTGTAGATGGGCGTCACGTTTGCTAGCTGCCAGTCAACTGGGACCTCCCCTGATAGACAGGACTGCCGATAAATGATGGGAAGCGGCTTGGCCAGCTCCTCCGCCAGTTCTCTCAGTACCCTCGGGTGGATCCCATCCAGCCCCATCAACTTGCGTACATCTAAGTGCTGTAGCAGGTCGCCAACCATTTCCTCGTAGATTATGAGGGCCATATTCTGTTCCCCTCCCCTTCCGCCAGCTCAGGGTACTTGGTATCCAGAGAACAACTGGCTTTGCTGCTAAAGACTGAGGCAAAGAAGGCATTAAGCACCTCAGCCTTTTCCTCATCTCTTGTAACTAAGTTTCCCCCCGCATCCAGTAAAGGATGGAGATTCTCCTTAGTCCTTCTTTTTGTGTTGATGTATTTATAAAAACATTTTTTGGTATCTTTAACGGCAGTTGCCAGACTGAGCTCCAGATGAGCTTTGGCCTTTCTAATTTTGTCCCTGCACAGCCTCGCAAGATCCTTATAGTCCTCCTGAGTGGCCTGCCCTCTTTTCCAAAGATTATAAACCCTCTTTTTTCTCCTAAGCTCTAGCCACAACTCTGTTCAGCCAGGCCGGTCTTCTTCTGCGTCGGCTTGTCTTTGGGCACATGGAGACGGACCGCTCCTGAGCCTTTAAGATTTCCTTCTTGAAGTGCCCAGACTTCCTGGACTCCTCTGCCCTTCAGAACCACCTCCCAAGGGACTCTGCCAACCAATGTCCTGAACAGCTCAAAGTCAGCCCTCCAGAAGGCCAATACAGCAGTTTTACTGATCTCCCTACTGACTTCACCAAGAATACAGAACTGTACCATTTCGTGGTCACTCTGCCCAGGACAGCTCCCGACCACCACATCTCCCACCAGTCCTTCTCTGTTTGTGAACAGAAGGTCAAGCAGGACACCTCCCCTGGTAGGCTCACTAGCCAGCTGAATCAGGAAACTATCTTCCATGCTCTCCAGAAACCTCCTAGACTGCTTTCTCTGGGCTGTGTTGTGCTTCCAGGATATGTCTGGGAAGTTGAAGTCCCCCACGAGAACAAGCGCTGACGATTTCACAACTTCTGCCAGCCGCCGGTAGAACTCCTCATCTGTCTCCTCATCCTGGTTTGGCAGTCTATAACAGACCTCCACCAGGATGCTTGCCTTGTTGGCCTTCCCGCTGATCCTAACCCAAAGAGACTCAACCTTCTCATTCCCAGTCTCGAGTTCCACAACATCAAAACACTCTCTAATATAGAGAGCCACACCACCACCCCTTCTGTGCTGCCTGTCCCTTCTGAAGAGCCTATAGCCAGACATTGCAGCACTCCAGTCATGAGAGTGGTCCCACCATGTTTCCGTGATGGCAACCAAGCTATAGCCTGCCTGCTGCATGATGGCTCCCAGTTCCTCTTGTTTGTTGCCCATGCTGCGTGCATTAGTGTAGATGCACTTCAGTTGGGCCATTGCCTTCTCCCCCGGCCTTGCCATTGTTCCCCCTGGCACAGCTCCAACAAACCTTATTTCATCCCCATCTCCCTTCTTACCTAGTTTACAGCCCTCTCAATGAGCCCTGCCAGCTCCTGGGCTAGGATCCGTTTTCCCCTTAGAGATAGGTGGGACCTGTCTGCGGCCATCAGGCCGGGTGCCGAGTAAAGCGCCCCATGGTCAAAAAAAACAAAATTTCTGTGTTGGCACCAGCCTCTGAGCCACGTGTTAATCAGGTGGGTTTTCCGTGTCCTCTCTGTACCCCTCCCTGTCACTGTAGGGATGGACAAAAACACCATCTGTACTCCCGCTCCATCCACTAACTGTCCCAGCCCCCTAAAGTCCCGTTTGATAGCCTTCAGGCTTCTCTCTTCAATATTATCACTGCCAGCCTGGACTATCAAAAGCGGATAGTAATCAGAGGGGCAAACCTACCCAACAAATAAGCTATATTCTGAAGGATTTTCAAAAACACACTTTTCATCTGTGTCTGTTCTTTGCTCACTTAAGCTCAGCAGTGATGTGCATATAAGATACCTGAGTAGCTTATGTCTAGAAAAGAGATTTATGTTTAACTCCAACTACTGTGAACCTGTTGTTTAAACTAAGAAGTAGTCCGATTTTCTCTTGTGAATTTGACTCTAAAGATATTTCTTTTGCTTATTTTTATTACAATTTTTTAATATAGATTTTATTTTATTCTATTAAGATTTAGAATTGTTTCTTATATGAGTCTTCTGAAGGGCCACAGGAAAAGGGAAGAATCTAAAAAAGAATATATCTACCTGAGAACTATGTACTGAAATAGCAAATCATAATGGCAGCAGCAGTTGCTACTGAAGAATGAAACAACTAAATATAATACTAAACATGTTTTCTACCTCTTTGGCAGAGGAAAGCAGAAAGGAATTATGTTACTGAAAGAATACTATGTACACTGAAAAATTATTTGTAAAGGAGACAAAATTTAGACAAAATCTACACTTAATTTCACACTTCTCTGTATGCTTCATCACATGAGAAAGAAAAAAAAAAAAGAAAATTAAAATACAAAGGAAAGATCAATTGAAAAAGGTTCTGAAGGTACGTGAATGTGAGATGAAAGGCTGTTTTTTTTTTTTTTTTTTTTTTTTTTTTTTTTTTTTTTTTTTTTAGTAAGCATGCCATACTACCGTTTAGAAAATCATCTACAAGAAAAGAAAAACAAAAGAAAATTCAATAATGAACAGTATGTGAATGTTAGTATAGGGAACATTATGGCTTTGTCACTATTGGACTGACTGCAAAAAAGTTAGCATTATAACAGAAACCTTGTTTACAAAAGAGTGAGCCAGTAATGATTCTGAGATGAAGTGTTCTTAGATTCTAACATGTTTAAACTAAAACATTTTTTAGCTGCAGAATGTTTTCTTGCAATGAATCTACATGCAGACAAGCACTACTATAAATACAAAAATAGAAAGATGAGGCATGTCAGAGACAAGGCAAATTAGCATTTTGCATATTTATGATTCATAAATTGACTACACTATGAAATAATGCAAAACATTTTAATCGAAATGAGAAGTGTGTCAAAGACATGAAAGAAAGGCTCCGTTAAATCAATATTAATCCAAAGGAATCCATTATTTAAAGAAAATCAATCAAACAACAACAACAACAACAAAAACAAATGTGGCAATGCAACATCAATTTAAACACTTAGAAGCCACAAAATTCAAAATGCTAGCTTTTCATCTTCCTTTATAGCACAGGGAGACAGAATTTTTAGTGTTTTTTTTGTTGTTGTTTTTTTGTTTTCCTTTAATTAATTTAATGTAGGTGCCTATATAACAATGACAAACAGAATTTGTATGCAGTAATTTGTGGTACACTATCTGGCAAAAGAAAGCCAAACTAAAATATTGTTAGCAAATATTTTGAATATTTGATTTAAATTTAAGGAAGTTCTAGATGTTGCACAATCATATGAGTACTCACTTCAAATGTATGACTTAACTATATTGTAGTTTAAATGATTTTCCCTTCCTCAGATATTATGAACAAATAATCTTCAAAAGTAATTATCTTTTCCCAAACTGTAAAGTTACAACTGATTATACAGTTACCTTGTTGATGGAGTGTTCAAATGGTTAAAACCCCAATTTGCCTATCTAGTCAAATGCATAAATAAAATATCAAGTACAACCTTAAACATTGGGCAACTAGATTTGCTGTTTTGCTAAGGTAGGAAAGAAATCATTTGGTAACACTGATTTAAAATGTTTTCAACTATGTTGAACTAGCTTTACTGCTACTGTATAGAAATACAAAGTAATGCACTTTTAAACCCTTTTTCTGAACCTACAGGACCTCATTACTGTTGAGCTGACAGTTCACTCTGAAAGGCACTCTTTCTTGCATTTAACACTTCCCTTATGTTCTTTATGGTGTTCCCTGGACTCCCAACTGGATGATTCAGTTCATTAACCAGAGCTGTTTAAATAGAAAAAAAATAAATAAATAAGGGGAAATGAATATATTTCTACTCATCACTGACAAGCTGAAGAATCTTATGCCTTGTAAGAAACAACACAAAAGCAGGGCCCAGATTGTTGCTAAGAGGAAAGCAACAATTCTTATTTCAAGTATTTCTTGTTAACAAAGTCTGAATTTATGAAAAGATCTAAATAGGAAAGTTTGATAATTCATTGGTTACAAATATATGTTTTCAGTTCTTGACTTGAATAAGTATTCAAAGAATTATAGAGCAAATATGAATTCAAACTAATCTAAGTAAATTGACGTTACAGAAGGAGGAAAAGGAAAAACAAAGAAACAAACAAACAAAAACGTGAGAACTGGTTTTGGTAAATCTACAGTGAAAGAAACGCTGACAAAATAACCAAAAAAGGTGTTTTCATAAGTAATATAATACCAATAACATACAACTAAAACTAAAAATACAACTGAAACTAATGGTACCATATTATAAAAACAATAAATTTAGATGAAGGTGAAAGATGAGAAATATTTGAACTGAACCAAACCCCAAAATAGCATTGACACTGAGCCTAATGTTTAAGATATCACTCAGCACAGGTGTGATCTTTTGAAAAAAATGAAAGTAGAGAGCAATTTTACTTTGAAATGTATTCTGATTTTTCTAACTTCTATAAATAACATGTGCTAAGTTACCATATAGATATATTCTTACTTTAAAATGAATGCTAATTGTTTTAACTATGTGCAATTTATTTTGTGACCCTTTCACCGAGGGAAAATGAATGGATGCAGTTACTTGAGGGATTCCATGACTTCTACAACTATTATGTTCAGTTCTCTCTGTTCAATTAAGTGGAATAGAAATGATGTCACTTTTCTTTATGGAAGGGATGCCGTCCGGAGGCACCTGGACTGGCCTGAGAGGTGGGCATGTGTGAACTTCATGAAGTTCAACAAAGCTAAGTACAAGGTCATGCACCTGGGTTGGGTCAATCCCCAGCACAAATGCAGACTAGGTGGTAAATGGATGGAGA
This sequence comes from Cygnus olor, assembly GCF_009769625.2. Lineage (NCBI taxonomy): Eukaryota > Metazoa > Chordata > Aves > Anseriformes > Anatidae > Cygnus > Cygnus olor. The sequence goes on along the minus strand of NC_049169.1, from coordinate 159,735,952 downwards.
GAAGTCGTATGGCAAAGGACCTGGGGGTACTGGTTGATAAAAAGCTGAGCCAACAGTGTGTGCCTGGAGCCCAGAAAGCCAATTCTATCCTAGGTTGCACCAAAAGAGTTGTGTCCAAAGGAAGTGATTCTCCCCCTCTACTCTGGTCTCATGAGACCCCACCTGCAGTACTGTGTTAAGCTCTGGGGACCCCAACATCAGAAGGACATGGACCTGTTGAAGTGAGTCCAGAAGAAGGCCATCAAAGAGCTGGAGGACCTCCCCTATGAAGGCAGGCTAAGAGAGCTGGGATTGTTCAATCTGGAGGCCTACAAGAAAGCTGGAGGGAAACTCTTTATAAGGGAGTGTAGTGATAGGACAATGAGTAACAGCTTTAAATGAAAAGATGGTAGATTTAGATTAGTTATAAGGAAGAAAATCTTCACTCAGAGAGTGGTGAGGAACAGGAACAGGTTGTCCAGAGAAGCTGTATATGCCCCATTCATTTGAGCAACATGGTCTTGTAGAAGGTGTCCCTGCCCACGGCAGGGTTAGTTGGAAATAGATGATGTTTAAGGTTCTTTCCAACCCAGACCATTCTAAGATTCTGTGATTTAGCAGTAAATTTTAAGAAAAGATTAACATGAATAAAAGAGTCTGTAAATGACAAGTGGATGAAAGACATAAACATACATGTTAGTTATGCATTTTGGATAGAGAGAACAATATGTGTGAAGACTATAGTTAAGAGAATGGATTATGAAAATGCAAGAAATAGAGATGTACTTTTGTAAACAAAACATGAAACCACGAACTACTTGGAGATAACCACTATTTTTCATTTTTTTCATGCTCTCTTACTGAAAGAAATATGTTAGGATAAACCTGCTGAGCCAGCAGTCTCCAGGAGCATGTTAGGCGGTAAGTTTGCTTTGCACATAGGTTTTCCAAGGTTCATCCATCTCTAAGATTAATAATGTCCTCTGTTATAGCTTTTATGATGTAGTAAGGAACCATATTTGCAGTCAAGTATTACCTCCTAAGATTTGTATTCAAATCTTAAACTGATCAGCCATGTTAAAGACTTTAAGTCCTATGTCCGATGTATACTTATGGCTTACTGATCTGTGGATGAGTATTTCTACAGAAAAAAAAAAAAAAAAAAAAAAAAAGCAATGCAGTTTTCATCCATATCTGATTCTGCATTAAAAATATATATATATATATATATATATATATATTTATATTATGACTATGATATCCGGATCCTATCTCAAGAGAATGAGATTTTCTGCTGATTTAAGGCTTCTTTCTTTTTATTCTTTTTCCTTTTTTAAGTAGAGTATAGAATTTGTATGCAAAATATTTCAGTTATAATTTATGCTTTCAGCAACTTCTCTATGGATGCATTTTTCACCCATTCCTAATAAAATCCATCTTTGACTTTATCACAGCAAAATTTAACTTGAGAAAATCATTGAGTACTAGTTATATATAATTTAAGTGCATCACTGTATTACATTTTTACTCTAGTATTACTTCAGTATTTGTACTCTACATAAAATTATAGGGGGGAAAAAAAGAAAAAAAGAAAAAAACAAAAAACAAAAAACAAGAAAAGGTTTTGAAGAATAGAACCTAAAATCCTGAGAGAAAAGCAAGACAAATACGAGGTATAAACCTTAAATTCAGTAGAACAGGTTTCATGTAGTTCAGCTAGTTCAGTTGGATCCGTGTGGAAAGATCCAAAGGGTTATAGAGAGGTTGTTGATCTTCAAGAACAACCTCCAGCATGATTCCATTGCAATGTGTAGGAAGTCAAGCAACAATAGAAGAAGTACAGCATGGATGGTGACCTCCATATATCCCTTCTAACCTAAGTTATTCAATAATTCCAAGATCTCTGGAGGTCATCTGTTCTAACTTCCTGCTCAGAGTAGAGCTAGTTTCAAAGTTAGACCAAGTCACTCAAGACTTTATCCAGTTATAAAAATTTCCGAGGATGGAGATTCTACAGGCAACTAATTCCTGTGTTTAGTAACTGCCACCCTGTTTGTTTGTTTGTTTTGTTATATATATAGTTGTAATTTCTCTTGATGCACCCTGTGGCCCATATCTCCATTTCTTCTGCTATGTAGATCTGGGGAAAGTCTGACTCTACCTTCTCCAGAACCACTCTTTTGACGGCGTATATCAGTCCTCAAAGCCTTCTCCTCTGGGGTAAACAGAGTTCTCTCATTCTCTCACTGTGTGCCATGTGCTCCAGTTTCCTAATTCGGTGGCCTTTAGCTAGACTCATGTCAGTTTGTTGATATCTTTCTTGTACTCGGAGGCCCAAAACTTGGCACACTTTACACAGAATATGTGGGAATACTGCACAGTTACACCCCAAATAATCATCTTCCAATGGATTCATTGTGTACTACACTGCAGCTTTCACAAAGTCAAGTCCTTTGTACTATATGTGACATTTATAAAATATGTGATATTTATAAAGAGTATAGAATCAATAGGGTAAAAGTCTGGTGATGCTCAAATTCTTACTCTGCTATGTTTTTGTTTTTGTTTTCTGGAAATAATTGAGAATCTAAATTTCCCATTTATACCAGAAAGAAAAAAACTTACTTATGTGTTGTCTGTCTCCTAGTTTACTTGCACTATTTCTAAAAATGCTCTGTGGTTTCTTGCATCATGCACTAATTATCAAATAAATTAAAAAAATAATAATAATAAATTACTGGTGGGTTCCTTTACACTGAGTATTTTTTTCATGTTTTGGTTGAATGTTAAGCTGAATTTTGAGGCATGATTCATTCTGATTTGTATATGATAAACAGAATTGGTAAGGAAATTAATAGATCTGGAGAGAATTTCAGCATGACTGAATCTGAAATTCCATTTTGTGTGAATATTAATTGTGAATTATTACCAAAGACTATAAAACACTCCAAACAAAACTCTTGGCCACACAGTCCACCTAAAACATAAAATTTAAATCCACAATCTAAACTTTAAAGAATCCCAAACTTTCTCTCTTCATGATTGTTTTATTGTAAGAGGTTAAGCTTGGAATTTGTGTTTCACTTGCAGAAGACAGAAACAAAAGTTTTGGTGCAAATGAGTCTTACTCCAAAAACTTCAGAATACATCAAAAGAGATCTGATGTAATTATGCAAATCAAAAACCTTGATCAACTCTATACTCTCCAGGCATTAAAACTTAAAGCTATTAAAGAAAGTGGAAGATAGAACAGAAAAACAAGCTAACACTTTATCCAGTTTAAACATGATTGTGGAAGGGCTTTTGTCCTTTCACCCTTGATTATATTTAGAGTAGGATAGTTGTATGGCTGGATTATAGATCCATTAAATAGACACTGTCATCCTGAGAGCAAGAAATACTTTTCCCAGTAGTTATGCATATATACTAAAAGAATTTATTCAATGGTTACTCATATTGTGAGAAAGACGGGAATACTGAAAGAAAGCTTAATCTTGGAATGCCTAAATGGATTAGTACAAAAAAGGTTAATATTATGACTTTATCATTTACTAAAGAGTTCAGGGCAATTTAAGTTCCCCATTACTAACACGTCTTTGGAACTTTCTTAAAACATTTACTAGTGAGATATCTATGAACACATTCTGTTTTAATTTATTCCAAATTAATTGCTGAATAATTTTGGCAAACAGGTTGTGATGGGTATGTTGTATGCACTTACGTGAAATTTAAGCTGCTATTGGAATCATCAGCCAGAACTTTCTCATGGTCTAGCTCTATGTTTGTAATTTTTAATCTTGCATATTTTCGATGATAACACTTTCTGTTTCAAGTTTGAATAATTTTGCTAATATCTTGTGATACATAATGAATCTACAGTTTGCTGCCAGTAAATTAGTTCATTGAAATATTAGCAGGGAACAAATGCAAATAGCACTGCTGCTAAAATAAATTTTAAATCTAGAGTGAATGGATATTTTTAGCAGTATTTGTCGTTTCTATTCTTTGAACTAACCAGCAACCTCATACCAGAGGTCACAAAATACTGTTTTAAATAATAGCAGTCCTAACTAATAACTATCTAATTACCAACATACTTAAAGGAGATAAGTTATATCTTCTTTAATTGAGAATTTATGAGTGGATCATATGCAATTTTTCATCAGGCTTTTTCCTCAAAATAAAAGAAATTGCATTGAAATTGGTAACAGACGCCCCCTTTCCCTAATTAACTATTACAAATCTTGATTTGGGGTTCTTGTATCTGCTACTGTAGATGGTGTCATTCCAGAATAACTCTATTGTTTATTTTCCTGTGTCATATGAATGTTGTTCTATTGTGCGAAGAGATATATGGAAGGCCTTGTTGTCATTATTCTTTATTTGAATGGGTCAGAAATGTGGGGCTTAATAAGGATTCATCAAGAGATTTTCCTAGTGTCCTGCTAAAAGTGGACTTTATAATAATACAAAGTCAGAGATGAAGCTGTCGCAAAAAGAATTGTACACTCTACTTGTGTGGCAGTTTTACCCAGCTAGTCATCTGATCTCCACCACAACCATTCTCTAACTCCCCCTCCTCAAAGGAAAAGGGGGAGAAAATACAATTAAAAGGGATCAAGGGATTAGATAAGAACAAGGAGATCACTCAACAGTTGTCATCATGAACAAAACAGACACATCATATTAATATATAATTTAATTCTAATTAATAAATATTAATATTTTTATTAACTATTACTAACAAACTAGAACAGTGAGAAACTTAAAACAAGCTAAAAACACCTTCCCCTCATCTACTCTCTTCTAGAATGGGGAATGGGGTGTGCAGTCAGTCCCTAACACTTTGTCTACGCCACTCCTTCATGGTCACTCTCTACCCCTGCTTCACGTAGGGTCCCTCCCATGGGGTGCCGTCCTTCCCAAACTGATCCTGAGGGGGCTGCCCACAGGCAGCAGCTCTTCAAGAACTGCTCCAATATGGGTCCGTACCACAGGGTCCATCTGTCAGGTGCAAACTGCTCCAACACAGGTCCCCCACAGGCAGCAGCTCCCCTCAGACCCACTGCTCCTGCATGGGCTCCTCTCCATGGGCTGCAGCTCCAGCCCGGGTCCTGCTCCTGCGGGGGCTCTCCATGTGCCGCAGCCTCCTCCAGGTCACATTCACCTGCTCCACCGGGGGCTCCTCCACGGGCTGCAGCATGGAGATCTGCTCCATGTGGGACCCATGGGCTGCAATGGGACAGCCTGCTCCACCATGGGCCTCTCCACAGTCTGCAGGGGAACTTCTGCTCTGATGCCTGGAGCACCTCCTCCCAGGGCTGTTTCTCACATGCTCCATTAGCCTTTGGATCTATTTCCCCAAAACTCACCTCAAGTTCAGTTCAGATATAACTACTAAACACACTCATCATGGTCACCACTGATGGTTATTGCCTAAACAGGGTTATGGGTGAAGGGAAGGGAGGAGTCAGGGGGAGAACACCGCCAATAAGCTGCTAGCTGAAGAGGCCATGGCTTCCGTTCTGTTGCCTAAGTACAAGCATCCGATGTCATTTGAGAAGCTTTTGGTAACTTGACTGGCCCAACACTGCCAATTCAGGGAGATGCAAGCCTCAAATGGGTCTTTTGTTGTATTTGCTATCCCTAAGTGCATTAGAAATACTATCTTGTCTCAAATAGAAATAAAAGCACACTTTTAGATAACTAAATCAAGTATGATAAATATTTATTTTTTTTCTCTCTCTGTCACCATAGAAGATAATAGCTGATGAGTGAAATGGAAATTTATTCTGGAAGATATCTTTTATGTGAGCTTCTTTTGTAAATGATCATCCTCAATATATTATAGATAGAACACTTTCATTTTTTATTTTTTTTTTCTTTAATCACAAACTGACACAATTCATATCTTTGTAGTCTTTATGCTACTGCAGTAAATGTTACCAGAAAAGGTAATTCAGAGCAACAGTAGAAAAGACAATTCTTTATTAGGTGGAAGATTACAAATCACCATGGCTTAATGTCTTACTTATCCACTTATTTTCAGTAATTATCTTCTCTTATCTTCTCTTAACCATTTCTGCATATGAGGAAAGTGTTATCCTAAGCATTTTTAATATTATTTTTATTATGTTTTAATTTATAGTATTAGTATGTTAGAAGTGTAAACCAAATCAACTCCTGTAATTTTTCTGAAGATCATTTAACTGACTGAAAATTTATACACTTATATATGCAATGTTGGGAGGAGGTGTTGGAGCAGAGGGGAGGTACCACTTGCTTTTGTACTGTTTGCAACAACATCAACTAGCTAAAAACCTTGATTAAAGAATGCCAGTAGGATCAAGGGTTCAAAAAAGGGTTCCAAAAAATCATATATATATATATACATACATATATATATATATATGATTTTTTGGAACCCCTTTTTGAAAAAAAAAAAAATATATATATATATATATATATGTATATATAACACTGACAATCTCTCTCTCTCTCTCTTTTTTTTTTTTTTTTTTTTTTTTTTTTTTTCCCTGAGCAACTACTGGTTCCATTTTCAAAACACTAGGAGGCTGTGAATGATGAACTGATGAATGTAATCATGAGTAAATCACAAAAGAACAGAAATAAAACATGATGAATGTAACCTGAAGAGCCAACTGTCTTGCTGCCAAGAAGTTTTGACCACACTTTTGGTAGCATCATGTAAAATAGCATCATCTAGGGATATCAAACCTTCCTCTGTACCTGGAATAAAAGGAAGGGGACTGGAAAAATTGGAAAGCTGTTCTTACAGGAATATATATGTGAACAGTTGAATTGTTAACCAATTATGCCACCTTTGCTTTTTGAACCATTAGACGTCTAAAATAATCTAACCATAAGATTTATTTGACTAAAACTAGTCATCTAATTTGAGTTTGAATACATACTCACTGGAAAAAGACAATTTGAGGGAATAATTTATGTGATTTTAAAGTAGATGTCTAAAATGAATCAAATAAACTAATTGGCTGTAACAGCCAATACAGCCATTACAATTCACTCTACGGACTTTTGAAAATTTTAGCATCTGTTTTAAGTAGCTTCCTTTTCTCTGTGTGTGTGTATGTTTTGCCATATACTGTCTTCTTTTACTATGTCACATATTTTGAAATTATGGGGAGCATTTCACAATGACTTACCCCAAAAAAATAATTCTTTTTTTGTTGTTGTTTTTTGTTGTTGTATTTTGTTGTTGTTGTATTTGTTGTTTGTATTTTCTCTGTATGGAAGTGGATCTTTAGACCAAATGCATTTTATGCTATGATGACTGAACGTTTGGCAAGCAAGAAAAAAATAACTCTGTTAAATGTATATTTAACTTTAGCTATAAAACCTACAGCCACAAATCCCAAATTTATATGTGTTATTGATGATAGAGAATTTCTCCAAATTTACGTCTAGAGACTTACCATTTTAGTTATCTCAGAATATACACAACTGAGGATGTACATCCTCATAATAGTTCCATCTCTTAGTGCTCTAATGGTAAAGGTGTGTATGGTTAAAGCTTTGACAAAGAAGATCTTGAAACAGAAAACTTTTTTTTTTTCTTTTAATTAAAGATACCTTGCTTATGCAAAAAGCAGTAGCATCTGCCAAATTGTGACCGCTGGATTAACTGGTTCACTAATATTGTTTTATTAAAGAGAGCGTGCTCAAAGAATAAAGCTATCCACTGAGGATTATTATTATATATGATAAAATAAATCTGGTCTTTAAAAAAACAAAAAAAAACAACTATTTCTGTGGGTAGAAGTGGGGTGAGTCATGGATAAAGTCCCTAAATTCCATTTTAAATGGAAATGTATTCTATCTCTTCTGTTTATCTGAAAAAATACATAGTTTAAATACATGCAAGAGTTAATGATACACTTGCTATAGTAGTGAAGAATACTTTTCCCTAGATCTTAAATACTTTAAGTTACTATCTAAAAACAGTAGGTGCCAAGAATACTTTCTTCATGGTTTATGTGTTGATATGGGTTGAAAGCAATTTTTAGACTAGAAAGGCCACAGGTTATGTACTATATTGCAAGATTATTTATGTAACCATGTGGAAATACAAACTGATGCAATGCTTAGGTATTTCTGTTTTCTGAAGTAATGGAATAAATGTGGCAATGCAAATCTGTAGACAGAACAATGCTAACAGAATTGTGTAAACCATATATGAAGTACAATAAAAGCAGTCAGTATTAGGGATAACATTATCATTTCAAAGAGGTGGCCTGTCAATATTACAGGATTGCATAGAAAGAAAATGGCTGGTCTGAATTTCCATTCACATTTAGCTCAAAATCAGTTTCATTTTTAACCTACTGAAACAGCATACTGTTGTCCTCTTAGGAAAATTAAATTGCTTGGTTTCTTTCCAAAACAGAATATAAGGTGTCAACAATAATAATTGTCATTAAGCTTGTATCTACTGGTACAATCATAATTATTAGCCTAATTAGTCTTAATCAAAGATTTAGTCATACTATTTTAATTAATGTCAGTGAGAAGTAACTAAGGAGTCTGAAGGTTGACACTGAGTAAGTTTGGAAGTCATGAACTGAATTCCATCTACTTTGGACTGATTTGCCAGGGAAGCTGGTTTATTTCTGAGTAGTGAATGAGTGGCTGTGTGATGTTAAACTACTGGCTGGGGTCGAATCTCATCATATGCTGGCTGCTATTTGCCCATCCACCTGAGAGTATGCTTTCAGTCTTCTGATTCCTTTAGGTAAAGAACAGGTTAAGTAATAAAAAGACAGTGATGTATAGAGGATATCCGATTTTGATTAAAAAACAACATCAACAACAATCTTAAGCAGATGTAACCACAGAATACCTACAGAATTTCTTTTCTGTGTTTCATTGACACAGCATGCACACTAGTTTAACTGTGACAGTTGCCCAAAGATTGTCCATGACAGGAAGCATCAAGAAAATTAGTGCAATTTTTGGGTTGCCTAATTTTTCATAATTATGCATTCATCTGCCTGAGCAACAGCCACTGTTAACCGATGTCAGCCTAACACGTGATGTTAGCAACGTGATGTTGGTATATTACCAGACAACATGGTAACATATATTGGTATGTTGGTATGCTATTAACAGCTCTGAGCTCCTACCTAGAGAGTCATTATACACTTAGAAAGAAATACATTATCTTTCAAGCTAAAAAAAGAAAAATTAGTTTAAAGCAAAACTTTTGTTTTACTCAATATAGATTAAACTGCAGGGAGAAAAAGGAAGAAAGGAAGGAAGGAAGGAAGGAAGGAAGGAAGGAAGGAAGGAAGGAAGGAAGGAAGGAAGAGAAAAAGAAAGAAAGAAAGAGAGAGAGAAAGAAAGAAAGAGAGAAAGAAAGAAAGAGAAAGAAAGAAAGAGAGAAAGAAAGAGAGAAAGAAAGAGAGAGAAAGATAGAGAGAAAGAAAAAGAGAGAGAGAAAGAAAAGAAAGAAAGAAAGAAAGAAAAAGAGAGAAAGAGAGAGAAAGAAAGAGAGAGAGAGAAAGAGCGAAAGAAAGAGAGAAAGAGAGAAAGAGAGAAAGAGAGCAAAGATAAGTTCCCTTCTGAAAAACTAATTACTTCCTATGTCACTCTTTAAATAGAAGGTATTTAGACACA